>NC_051066.1:18368417-18668417 GCF_004664715.2 Peromyscus leucopus
CCCTATATTTCCTTAAAGTACAAAGAAATAATAATATACTTTTCTCCTTCAAAATGCAATGCTATTCTATTTTTTCCCTAATACAATCTGGCACTGCTCCCAATTGTTCCTGTAACTAACATTTACTTTGTTTTTACAGCTACACAGTTGTCTCTCATGAGAATGAGAGAGAGGCTTAAGTCGCTACCGACTCTGTCTCCTCATAATTCAGTGGAATGATACTCCTGAAGGAGATATTTCAAATCTATCCATTTTCATGTTGCTGAATATTTGTCTTTAGGCTGAACTTCTGGAGGTATGTGAATAAATACATTCTGTTAGATTCTCCTTCAAAAAGCAGTGCATATTATAGTACTATAGCTATGGATGAAGTACTTAACATTATTTTAGTATTGGGCTCTCTGATCCTTGTGGATGTATTTGTTAGGTAGTTAGCTAATGTGTTTCATGATAAATTAAATTGCTGGCCTTACAGAACCCCTCTCCATTTTTTCTCTAATATTCTGCATCTCTAGTTTCCTGTAACTTCATCTGTTTAGCACAGTTCTTTACCTAAAACTGCTTTCAGTGGTAGAGAGGTAGTTGGGCAATTCATATTAATGTGATTTCTCTTGGAATCAATCTATACTTACTCATAGTTTCCACTTTGAAACAAAGAACTATAGCATCTCAACAAGGAAAACTTAACTGATTACTCGTGCAAAATACTCTGCTATTACTCATTGTTACTCAGCTTATCTGACCAACTGCAGCAGTTGAGTTCTGCCTTTTACTTCTTCTTGCTCACGGCACAAACATGAAGGAGACCTATCTAGAATATTTCCTCACTACATGCAATGGGTGCAAATGTAAGGCCACACCCCAAAGAAGCAAACATCAGATTTAGTATTTTACCCTAACTCGCAAGCATCAAGATTCTGGCGTGACATGACAGTCTTCCAAATCTTGAGTCAAGAGAGTACATATGTCCTGGAATAGGGATAGGAAAGCAGAATTCTCTAAAAGGTGATATGTAAGTGCTGTGGATATCGCTCTGTATAAATAAACACTTATTGGCCAGTAGCCAGACAGGAAGTATAGGCGGGACTAACAGAGAAGAGACTTGAGGGGAAGAGGAAGGCAGAGGAGGAGACTGCCTGGAGCTGCCTCCAGGACAAAGAAGATGTAAGGTACCAGTAAGCCACGAGCCACATGGCAAAGTATAGATTAATAGAAATGGGCTAAATATAAGAGTAAGAGCTAGACAATGATAGGCCTGAGCTGATGGCTAAGCAGTTTAAATAATATAAGTATCTGTATGTTTATTTTAAAAGTGTGCTAAGGGACTGCTGGGACTTGGCGGGACCTGGAGAGAAAACTCCAGCTACAAATGGCACCCAACGTGTTGGCAAGAGTTTCCACCTAAAACCTGAGTAAAAAGATTCTAACACAGAGCTAGAAATAGTTCCTAGTTGTCTCTTTCAAGTTAGTAGCAGCCTACATGTTTGAACTACTATATACTATGGTGGGTTCCTGGGGTGTGCACTCAACCTGCAGTATGGCGGGAATGAGGCCTCTGCAAGTGGCACATTATGCTGCGTGGTAGATTTAGCCTTTGTTAGTATAAAACAAAAAGAGGTTTCTGGGCTACACGCTGCTTTGATAGAAGCATAGACCCACTATGCTTTCTGAGAGTTGATGGCTCCCAGAGCTGGTGGAAAATGTACCACCGCCATGTTGGGAAGCTGAAGTGGGCGGAGACAACAGCCACAGGGCCATTTCAGTCTTAGAATGCTGCAGTTTAAAGCTATAGATTCACAATAAGACTGATTCAGATGGAATAGTTTACAATGTATGTAAAAATGTACGTAGGCTTAAAAGAGAGAGAAAAAGGGATATATACAGTTATATAAACAAATAGATAGTTTTTAAAAATAAATTCTTTAAAGAAACAGTAAAGGTAATAAACCATGTAAAGATGGCTATCACACAGAGAATCTGGATTATGTTGTCTTTGATATTTGTAACTGAAGAAAAACATTTGATTGCAAAAGCTGTTGAGTTAAGCCAAAATGTATATTTTAAAGGTACCTTGACTTCAAAATTTGGATATACGAATATGTTGCTTTGGAAAGGAGGCTCTGCTTTTGTTTCCACAGAAAGCCAGAGGCTATGGATTTGTTCCAGATTAAGATACATCAGGTTTGACCAGCCAAGACCACCTGAAAGGTCTCCAATGACACCATGGCCCAGATGATCCAACATCCAGAAGTGAACCATTTCAAAGCAATTGGCTCAGACGATACACCCTCACGGACTACTCTATAATCCTAAAATTTTCTTTATGTCCCCATAAGATACAATGCCTCCCTCCAGCAGGAAGTAGTAAGAGAAGCTATGCCCAAAATTCCCAAATATCCCATGCTGGCTTTGGAGATGGAATAAAAGGTTAAAAGATTCTTTTGTCCCATATCAGAAGAGCCCTCTGGTGTGGGACAAAAAAAACCCAATAATTTTTATTTAAAACAGGTTGATAATAATGCAATCTCTTTCTAAAGAAGAAAAGGGGATATTATAGATAGATAGATAGATAGATAGATAGATAGATAGATAGATAGATATGATATGATATAGATATGATAGGATAAAAGGGTAGATTAATGAACCTACTATTAAAGAATAACAACTTGTTTAAAATGTTTTACATTGGCATAGATTTTAGTTTATTGATACAAGTTTAAACTTAATTTTGTTATACTGTATATAATTCTATTCTTATTTAAGGTATTATTTTTATGTAACTCATTTAGATTACAATTGATAATTAAATAGATTAATAATTAGTCATCTATGATAATCATACTTATAGCCATGTGAGTTAAGTCTTCTAGGTATACATAGATATATTTCAGATAGATAAGTAATCTTCAAATACTTCAAAGACCTACAGAATATGGGATTTAAAATATTTTTAAAAATTTAGACTTTCTGGACCATGAGACATGTCTGCTCCTGACAGCACTAGATTTACTTCAGAGAGGAGGATGGACATTGAAGACACTTCATATAGAGTTTATCTTCACCTTGGCAAAAATAGCCATTTGGGCAAGAAACTGTTCTTGCCTGGACTGCTTGATCAACTGGACATACAGGACCCATAGAAAGATGACCATTGAACTTTGCTTGACAAAATGGTCCTTCAGGTTCCTGCTTCGCAGAGAAAACTGCCAGACATTCTACAGGACACTGAGAAAAATGACTGAGAGACTCTAGCCCTGTGGGCTCCAGACAGATGCCCCAACTTTACAAGAGAACTTTGGATGACTATCCAGGCTGTCAGCTGTCTCTATCTACCCTGCAAGACTCCTGAAAGTTGCTTGCATCCTCCCGTTTCTCAGGTAATAGTATATCCTTCTGAGGTCTTTGATACAGTTGAAGCTAGATAGTTACAATTTTCCTTAGTTATGATAAAAGATAAGTTATTTATAAAACCTTAAACTCACAAATACCAGATAGATAGGATATCTTCTTCAATATTGTAAGCATAATTCTTGCTTGATAATTGTTTTGTTATATGTAATTTTACTATGTTAAAGTTAAAACCTTCCTTTTTGAAAAAGAAGAAAAGGGGAAGTGTTCTGGATATCGCTCTGTATAAATAAACACTTATTGGCCAGTAGCCAGACAGGAAGTATAGGCGGGACTAACAGAGAGGAGAAGTGAGGGAACAGGAAGGCAGAGGAGGAGACTACCTGGAGCCTCTGCCAGGACAAGGAAGATGTAAGGTACCAGTAAGCCATGAGCCACATGGCAAAGTATAGATGAATAGAAATGGGCTAAATATAAGAGTAAGAGCTAGACAATGATAGGCCTGAACTAATGGCTAAGCAGTTTAAATAATATAAGTATCTGTATGTTTATTTTAAAAGTGTGCTAAGGGACTGCTGGGACTTGGCGGGACCTGGAGAGAAAACTCCAGCTACAAGTAAGCAATGAGAAAATAATTCTGCTACTGTCCTGTTTCAACCATAGAGAATTTAAAGAACATTTTCATGAAAGATACCTAAAAATGCCAGCAACCAATGTTATTAATGTGTGCTGTTCCAGGAGTTAATGCAACCATATAGTACTGTTCAGAATGCAAACACTGATTTTGTGTCATTTTTACGGTAGAAAATCATGTTTTGGTTAGGGAAAGTAATACTTATTTGTGGTATAATAGTGTGTGTGTGTGCACACGCACTTTTAGGTACATAAAATATCTAGTGAATTTGGTAGTACATGAACTGACTTTTTAGAGCCCATTCCTTATGATGTGATGCCTTACTCAGCCTTGATGCAGGGGGAGGGGCTAGGACTGTCCCCAGCTTGTTATTGTTGTTGTTGACTGTGTTGACTACCTAAGGGAGGCCTTACCCTCTATGAGGAGAGGGATGGAGATGGGATAGGGCTAGGTGGGGAGGAAAGAAAGAAGGGGAGGGAGGGGGAACAGGGGTTGGTATATAAAAGGAAAAAAATTAATTTATTGAGTTTTACTCCACTTTATAAACTACTATTCCAGTTTCTTTAAAACTTACTATAAAAAGGAACTTTAGAATGACAGTTCACTTATTTTCTATATCAGTCATTCAATTAAAGGACCATTAACACCTCATTAGATTTTCACTTTTATATAATTTGACAGCTGGCTCTTTTGAAAGCCCTTTCTTTGAGGATATCATCTTTGCTATTTTTTCATTGTTTTTAAACTATGGTTATGTTGTGGGAATTACACAGTGAATGACTCGCAAATTCTAATCTGAACATGAATGAATCCACACTACACTAATGAAACTATGTGTTAATGAATACTCTCTTGGTGTAATCTTTCCAAAGTCTAATTCTGGCATTTCACCCAGAGATGTTGTAATGTACTTAGAATTTAATAGGATGTATGTATAGGCAAGCCAAAGGGTTTCTGAGTTGACTCAACACTGCAGTGATGCTTTGACATTGTCAGTTTGTATCTGAGACTTGCTACTGTAAAATGTGGATGTGGAAAGAAGCATGTCTACATGTAAGAAGGTATTATGATGGCATAATGTCAAAAGTTACCTCAAAGATGGCATAATCTCTAATGTGACCTCAAATCTACCTCAAATAATCCATTTTTTTCACCAAACCTATAAGTCACTTATGGGCAAGTTAAATTCCTGCATCAAGTGTGTGGGCTACTGGGGGAATAAAATGGTACCTAAAAGGCAACAATAAGACAGGAGTGATGCAGCAGTAAGCATAACAGAAATTCTCCCTATCAATAATGGCAAGTGATCAATGATTGAACTGTAGGTGGACATCAAGTACTTATCAGACCAATACTTATATCTTCTACAGGTTTTGACATGCTTTGTGTGGCAATTCTGGAGCAAAATTTGCTTGTTGACCATGGTCCTACTTCCCTTTCTGTTACAAAAATGTTAAAACTAACAATTAAAAAACAATAGACTAACTAGAAAGGCAGCTTAGGAGAGGAACACTTTATATTGGCTTACAGTACGTATTAATAGTAGCCAAGCAGGAACTTGATGGAAGCTGGACAGTCACATCATACTCCAGAGCAGAGAGAAAACAAGTGCACATATTTACTTGTACTCACAAGTGTTCTGTGTTTGCAGATTAGGACCTAAACACAGCAATTGAATGGTACCTCCCACATTGGGCTAAGTCCTTCCACATCAGCATAAACAAAGACAATCCCCTACATACATACCTGTAGGCCAAACACTTCTAGGCCAGACACTTTGCTCATTGCATCTCCTTCCAGAGTGATTCTAGATTATGTCAAGCTGAAAATTAAAACTAATCATAACTAAAGAAAACGTCTATGTGGCTTATATCATCAGGTAAAAAGGAATTGAAGAAAACCAACCAAAGAACCCAACAACAGCTAAAACTGAAATGCTTCATTTAATAGAAAAAAAAATTAAAACACCATAAAGTCCTCTAGAATTTGTTATTATGCAGTCCAGATTCAGAACGTAATTACCTTTTAAAAATAGTTTAGTTGTAAAAGACACACCTTAGCTCCAAAGACAGACACTACCTCCAAGTAAAGGGCTGGGAAAAGGCTTTCCAAGCAAATGGACCTAAGAAACAAGCTGGTGTAGCTATCCTAATATCTAATAAAATAGACTTCAAACTAAAATCAATCAAAAGAGATCAGGATGGACATTACATATTTATCATGAGAAAAATCAACCAAGATGAAGTCTCGATTCTAAACATTTATGCTCCAAATACAAAAGCACCCACATTCATAAAAGAAACACTACTAAAGTCTAAAATGCACATCAAACCCCACACATTAGTAGTGAAAGATTTTAACACACCACTCTCACCAAAAGACAGATCTACCAGACTGAAACTTAACAAAGAAATAAAGGACCTAACAGATGCTATGACTCAAATGGACTTAATAGATTTCTACAGAACATTCCATCCTAACACAAAAGAATATACCTTCTTCTCAGCACCCCATGGAAGCTTCTCAAAAATTGACCACATGCTTGGACACAAAACAAATCTCAACAGATACAAAAAAAAAAAAAAATGGAATAACCCCCTGTATCTTATCAGACCACCATGCCTTAAAGTTAGACCTCAACAACAACAAACATAGAAAACCCACAAACTCATGGAAACTGAATAATACCCACCTGAAACATCAATGGGTCAAGGAAGAAATAAAGAAAGAAATTAAAGATTTCCTAGAATTCAATGAAAATGAAAGTACAACATACCCAAACTTATGGGACACTATGAAAGCAGTGCTAAGAGGAAATTTCATAGCTCTAGATGCACACATAAAGAAGATGGAGCAATCCCATACCAATGAATTAACAGCACAACTGAAAGTTCTAGAACAAAAAGAAATAAACTCACCCAGGAGAAATAGATGTCAGGAAATAATCAAATTGAGGGCTAAAATCAATGGAATAGAAAACAAGAGAACAATACAAAAAAATCAATGAAACAAAGAGTTGGTTCTTTGAAAAAATCAACAAGATAGACAAACCTCTAGCCAAATTAACCAAAAGGTAATGAGAGAGCACCCAAATTCACAAAATCGGAAATGAAAAGGGAGACATAACAACAGACAATGAGGAAATCCAGAGAATCATCAGATCATACTTCAAAAAACTGTACTCCACAAAAATGGAAAACCAGGAAGAAATGGACAATTTTCTGGATAAATACCACATACCAAAATTAAATCAAGACCAGATAAACCATTTAAATAGACTGATAACCCCTAAAGAAATAGAAACAGTTATCAAAACTCTACCAGGGAACTCCTACAGCTGATAAACTCCTTCAGTAAAGTGGCAGGATACAAGATCAACTCAAAAAAATCAGTAGCCCACCTATACACAAATGACAAAAGGCCTGAGAAAGAATTCAGAGATACATCACCCTTTACAATAGCCACAAATATTATAAAATACCTTGGGATAACACTAACTAAACAAGTGAAGGACCTTTTTGATAAGAACTTTAAATCTCTAAACAAAGAAATTGAAGAAGATATCAGAAAATGGAAGGATCTCCCATCCTCATGGATAGGTAGGATTAACATAGTAAAAATGGCAATCTTACCAAAAGCAATCTACAGATTCAATGCAATCCCCATCAAAATCCCAACACAATTCTTCACAGACTTGGAAAGAAAAATACTCAACTTCATATGGAAAAACAAAAGACCCAGGATAGCTAAAAGAATCCTATACAATAAAGCAACCTTTGGAGGCATCACCATCCCTGACCTCAAACTCTATTATAGAGCTATACTAATAAAAACAGTTTGGTACTGGTATAAAAACTGACATATGGACCAATGGAATTGAATTGAAGACCCTGACATTAATCCATGCACATATGAACACCTGGTTTTTGACAAAGAAGCCAAAACTATACAATGGAAAAAAGAAAGTATCTTCAACAAATGGTGCTGGCATAACTGGATGTCAATATGTAAAAGATTACAAATAGATCCATATCTGTCACCAAGCACAAAACTCAAGTCTAAGTGGATCAAAGACCTTAACATAAATCCAGTTACATTAAACTTAATAGAAAAGAAAGTAGGAAGCACTCTTGAAAGCATTGCCACCGGTTTTACTCAATTACTTTAAAAAAAAAAATAGCCAAGCGAATAGAAACACATGACCTATGAACCAAAGGCTGAGGGGCCCCCAACTGGATTAGGCCCTCTGAATAAGTGAGACAGTTGATTGGCTTGATCAGTGTGGGAGGCATCTAGGCAGTGGGACCAAGTCCTGTGCTCATTGCATGAGTTGGCTGTTTGAAACCTGGAGCTTATGCAGGGACGCTTGGCTCAGTCTGGGAGGAGGGGACTGGACCTGCCTGGACTGAGTCTACCAGGTTGATCTCAGTCCTTGGGGAGGCTTTGCCCTGGAGGAGGTGGGAATGGGGGTGGGCTGGGGGGAAGGGGGGGGGGGGGGGGGGGGAGAACAGGGGAACCTGTGGCTGATATGTAGAACTGAATGGTATTGTAAAATAAAATAAAAGGAAAAAAAATGTAGCTTTGACTCATCAATGTCCTGGTCAACTGATGAACAGCTGAAAGTTTAGAACAAATGACAAACATAGACCTAAAACTAGGAAATACTGCAAGATCCTCCTTATCAACATCACTTTAAAACCAAAGCAAGTGGAGTCACACAACCAATTATTTCCCTCACTGAAACTTGTGGTGGTATTCTAATTGTACTGAAATGTGATTTTGATTGTATGTTAATAAATAAAGTTGCCCGGGGGTCAGAGCTATTAGAACCATAGCAAGAGTGTGGTGGTGGCACATGCCTTTAATCCCAGCACTTGGTAGAAGAGCTGTATAGATCTCTGTGTGTTCAGGAATATAGCCAGCATTGGAGATATATGCCTTTAAGACCTGGAGGGCTGTACATACAGGCAGTGACGAGGCAGTCACATGTTTAGGTTTACAACCAATGAGAAGGCAGAACAGAAAGACTATGTAAAGACATACACACAGGAAGTAGGTCTCTTTCAGAGAGCTAGGAGCACTGCAGGAGGAAGGATAAGATTTTATCTCTGAGCTCTGACCTCTTGGCTTTCTCTTTTACATTGGTTCTGTGTTTCTTATTTAATAAGACAGTTGGTTACATCTACAGAAACTCATTTTCCTCTTTTGTAGGAAGCCTTTGAATTTATTTCACCCAAATTTGTATCACTCATATATTATAGAGCATACTCTAAATATGTTTGGATGCATATTTAAAATAATCTCTATGGAAACATGACTATATTAAAGGTGTCTCTGTGTGTGTCTTTATACATTTGTGTGAATCTTTTCTTTATTAATTAACTTTATTCATTTATTTTACATTTGAACCAGTTTCCACTCCTTCCTCTTCTTTCATTCTCCCTCCACATCCCCCCTGCCTCTCCCAAACCATTCCACCTCAGTTTCTATTCAGAAAGGGGCAACCCAGTATGAGGAATAAGTTCCCAAAAGCCTGCCAAAGTGTCATGGATACGCCCTGATCCCAATGCTAGGAGTCCCACAAGTATTCCAAGGTATACATCTGTCACACATATGTAGAGATTCTAGGTCGGTCCCATGCAGGCTCTTTAGCTGTCAGCCCAGTGTCTGTGAGCTCCTATGAGGCCAGGTTTGTTGTCTCTGTGGGTTCTCTTGTGATGACCTTGACACACACACACCAGCTCCTATAATACTTCCTGAACCTTCTGTTCAACAAGTTTCCTGGAGGTTGGCCCGGTGTTTGACTCTGTATCTGTTTCCACCAGTTACTGGAAAAAGCTCTCGGTTAACAATTAGGGTAGTCACCAATCTGATCACAGGAGATGGCCAGTTCATTCTACTTATAAACTGTTGCTAGGAGTCTTAGTTGGGGTCATCTTTGTAAATTCATGGGAGTTTCCCATACACCAGGTTTCTGCCTGGCCCCAAAAGATATATTGGATGGAATGGGTTCTAGGGAAGCTGAAGTGGGGAAATAGGGGATAAATATGATAAAAAAAAATATTGCATAAGTACATGAAATTCTCAAATAATAACTAAAAATATTAAGTTTTAAAAGTTTACAAAGGTCTTCTTCAGTGTTACATAAGGCAGACACAATAGCAGCAGGGTTGGGAAGAATAATTGGTTATTCCTACGGAGCTTTCTACAAGCAGGACAGTTAATTCTGTGGATGGAGCTTTGATTCGGTGTGGTCTTTCAGTGATCTCTGCATTACCCACATTTCTCTA
The DNA here is from genome assembly GCF_004664715.2 of Peromyscus leucopus. Taxonomy (NCBI): domain Eukaryota; kingdom Metazoa; phylum Chordata; class Mammalia; order Rodentia; family Cricetidae; genus Peromyscus; species Peromyscus leucopus. Next base: position 18,378,690 of record NC_051066.1, read on the forward strand.
AGTACTCCCTTCACTGTGTTCATTAAGCTAGACTCGTATTGAGTCATCTCCTCAGTCTGTCATTTATACCCTGCTGTTGGTGAATAGACATTTGTTTGCACACCCCCTAGGAAGAGCCACAAAGGGAAGGGAAATGGTGTATTTTCCTTTTCAGTTATCAGCCCGTTTTGATGACTTTTTTTTTTCTTTATATTGGGATAGTTTTTTAAAAATACAAGAAACAGAAAACTTCTACATACTGAATGGCCTCATTTTTCTTTACAGCTTCATATAATTACTTTACATCAGAATTTAATGATAATATCTGTTAGTCATCCATGTTTCACATTTCTTCTCTGTACTGCTTCTGTGGATGGATCATTGCTGTGATTTGTTCACAACTGAATACTTTCTGGACACCAGCAAAGCTGGTGCCTACATGGTTTAATGAGCTTTAACTGCAAGGTGGGTATCCCTTTTTCCATTTGTCAAGATTTAAAACTCCAACTCTGAAAGTGGTAAGCCTTGAATGTATAACAAATAATAGCTGGGGGTGATGGCGCAGAGGCAGGTGAATCTCTGTGAGTTTGAGTCCAACCTGGTCTACAGAGCTAGTCCAGGACAGGCTCCAAAGCTACAGAGAAACCCTGTCTTGACCCCCCCCAAAAAAATAATAATAAAAATAATAGAACATTTCTATACATATATGCTGTGGAATAATGGGGTCTGAAGTTATGATAATTCCTTTAAACTCTGTAATATATATAAATTTCAGAACAACCCCAAAGAGTAAGGCAACTTTCCTTAAACATGAAATTGCATGAAAGATGTCTTGCAAACTCTCCCTGAATCATATTCAAAGGGGAATCATGGCCCACAACCTTACCAACTCCATCACTTGGGAAAGCGGGTCCTGCACCTCGCCTGGGCAAAACAGTAGAGCTGGCCCTCATGGTGTGAGTTCTGGTGAGATGCCCCGATGGAGAGAGAGCAAAACTGGCTCTTTGGCTTGCTGCAGTGGGTGAGATAGCCAGCGTGGTGCTGGAGAGTTCTACTTGGTGGTGTCAAAGAGGGAAAGCTGGCAGGCTGACCAAGCCAGCAACCACCCAGGCCCAGAATCAGGGCTATAAGTTGGGCCACCCCAACATCTACCTTATCTATGAACTGCTGGAACATGTGAAGGGGCCAGACCTACAGATCCATAGCTGCAGGATCTCTATGACATAAGGCAACAACATGATATCCAAGAGAAGTCCCAGTGTATTGAAGGAGTAGGAAAAGCCAGAGGCCTCAAAACAGACCAATGACTCATGGCAACGAATACTTCCAAGTAAAGATGTGTGGATGAAAGGGTATACTCTGTGACTCTCTGCATCACACTACAGGTTCCACACAGAGACTTTTGTCTTGTTTACTTTTTGTTGGGTTTTGCTTTGGGTGGGGGAGGTTGTAAGAGCAGAGGGCAGATATGAAGGGATGGGAGATGAATGGGATCGGATACATGATGTGAAATCTGTAAAGAATCAATAAAAAAAAGTTTTTAAAAAAATGAATCATGGAACAAGCAGAGAATTCTGCAAAGAAGAAAAACAAATGGCTGAGAAATGTTTTTGAAATATTCCCTTAGCTGTCAAGAAAAGCAAAATAAAACTACTATGAGGTTTTTTGTTTGTTTGTTTGTTTGTTTGTTTGTTTGTTTGCCTTATCATAGTCAGAATGGCTAAAATAATAATTTTAAAAAATGGCATCAATCTGGGTGGCACTGGCACTTGCCTTTTGTCCCAGCACTCAGGAGGCAGAGGCAGGCAGATCTCTGAGTTGGAGGCCAGCCTGATGTATAGAGTGAGTTCCAGAAAAGCAAGGGTGACACAGGGAAACCCTGTCTCCAAACAAACAAACAAACAAGACATCAAATGTGGTTCTGAAAGTTGAATACACATTCATCATTGATATAAATTCGAACTTGTGCAGGCAATATGAAAATCAATGTGGAAGTTCCCCAAAGCCTAGGAATAGATATATAACATATTAAGCAGCTCAGCCTCTCTGGAGTATATTACTAAAGACTCTGTGTTCTACTATAGGGATACTCTCTCATCCATATTCAAAGTTTTATTCAAAATGATTAGAAAAATGGCTAACCTAGATGTCCACCAACAAATAAATGGGTAACAAAAATGAAGTACATATACATAATGGAATTATTCAACTAAAAAGAAAAATTAAATTATGAAATTTACAGATAAAAGGATTGAGCTAGAAATGATCATTTTGAGTGAGGTAGCCAAGACCCAGAAAGCAAACTCCCTATCTTCTTATCCCTAAAATGTAAAAATGTAAATATTTATCTAGAAACTTTGCTTCCTTCGTGTGTGTGTGTGTGTATGTGTGTGTGTGTGATTTTTCCTTTATTGTTCTCCACTTTATATATTGAGACAAAGTCTCTCACATAACTTGGCACTTACCATTTTATCTAGACTGGCTGGCACACAAGTCCTGGGATCATCCTGTGATCATCTTCAGTACTGGAGTTCCATGCTACCATGCTTCCTTTTCAACAGCTGCTCAGGATACAACTTGAAGTTGTCATGATCACACAGCGATCATTTTACCAACTGAGCCATCTTCACAGCCTACAGGATTAATCAGTACCTCAGTAAAGCACATTTGTTCTGAAATATAGATTTTTTTTTTACTCTCTCAGTGGCAAGTGATTTCATTACTCCATGATATTTGGGAAACTTGCTAGCTATAGGAAGCTTGGGCTTAAAGCAACTTAGGAAGATCTCTTACATTTAAAGAATCACTCTACTGGTTCCTTAGCCTTTCATTTTTCTCTGCTATATAATACTTTCCTAGGATTCTTAACTTTTCTACCTTTGACTTGCACAATATTTCTCAGGTCTTTCTTTGGTCTATTGAATGAGATTACTAGTTATTTTCATAGTGTGACTATAGGCCCCATATAAAACTTTACATCATAATGTTTCGATGCTTTAGAATTTGAATTTCACCATCATTTAAGAATTGGAGTAAAGTAACATACAATTTTCCATTCTTTTTCTTGTTCAAAACTCCCCTTAACTTAATATTTCTTTTCCCCATGTATTTAACAAAATTAACCTTGGTAGTTTGCACATTGTGCCAATGGCAGAAAACACTCTTTTTATTTACAAGGTAAACATGTTCTCGGAGTCATATTACACCAAATCTGTATACCTATTAAGATTATTTCCTCATCAGAGGCCACGCTTCCAAAGGGAGCCCTATATACTACCCTTTGAAACAGCACTCTAGTCTACAGCATAGGCTTCGTTCTTTAACTCCACTAACTGTCCAAGAGTGTCTCACTGGCACTTTCTTTCTAATACATGATTCAGGATTTCAGTCAGTACTTGCTCCTTTTAATTTTTCTAATTACTTGTTTCATCAGGAAATTCACATAATTAAGTATCATATCAGCATAAATTCTTTATTTCAAAGAGCACCAGTGGCTTCCATACAAATGGCAGGTGCCTATGGGGCCCTGCTACTCTGACATTCTTTCATTGGTTTACTCTATCTGAAAAGAAGGAGGTACATTTCTGCTTCATATAGAGCATGGGTATTTTAAAACTTAGTTAAGTAAATGAACAAAACCGTATATTACGTATATTAGTCATGTCAAGGTGACTTGATATTGTTGTTCAAATCTGTCTTTCCTTAGGAATCAATGATCTTGATACACTGTATCCTGTGGGGTACTCAGAGGGTGATGCAGGTGTGCTTTCATCAGGAGATGAAAGATTGGAAGGAAGACTACGAAGCTTTGGCTTCAGGCACTTCACAGGAATAAGCAGAGAAAAGTCCCCTGGTGCACACTTTATGTATTGGATTTCCTCCAAATACTTTAGCTGAATATATATTTCAAGACCTAAAAACTGTAAGAACCAGAAAGCAGTGATCCAAAACTACACTACCCAGTGGCAAAGACTAACTTCCCTTCCACTTAAACACTCCCGTCTTGTCTTTATGTGAACATAAAAAAAAAAATTCTATGAACTTAAAGCTTTTCCAGTTGTGGTGCAACTTTTTCCAAGAAGAAAAGTGAAAGATTACATGCTTGGCAAAGTAGCCTCTACCCCTTTAATGACGATAGACTTCCCAGGAATCTCTGATGAACAAAATTTGCATAAGCTAGAGGATTTATTTACCCAGGCAACACTTCACATAGAAAACTCAGTGGTTTAATAATTCCATACCACTTAAACTCTTTGGCATCTAGAACTTCAAGGGCCTCCTGCCTAGAAGACAATTATCAGAAGCAAAAGCCATGGAAAGAAATAATGTGAGAGGATTACTGAGCTAGTGCAGGCAAAATGAATTACACTGAGCAGCTACAGGTTTTCTATGGACAATAGATGGATAAATGGGGTATTATTAGTACTGTGTACTTGGTGCCAGAGACAGTATCTAGATCTGTAATGTCTTATACTACTTGGTAGGTTAGCCTCCAAAGTATGTACTTCAAGGCTGAAGCCAGCAGAAGCAAAGCAGCACACAGAGCTAAATCCTTTAAGTTCTTTTGCTTCTTGAAATAAAAGAAGATGGGAATCAATGCTTCTGTTAATTTGAGAATCAAATGAAGAATGTGATGCAACTTTTTGAAAAGTAAATCTCCTATGGCTGTTAATCCACATCACAAGACCAAAGGGAATACTTACTCTGTCAAAAAAAATTTGATAACTTCAGACAGTTTTGAACTTTTAAAATTCCTTTTCTTTCTCAACATCAATGACCCCCATCTTTTCAAAAGAAAAGGCTCATTGGGGGAGCTTAAGGAAGTGGCTTCCTTCATGATAGCCATATCTGAAGCATAGACAGAAATAGTTTTTCATTTTGCAATTTCAAGGAAATGTGTTTCTTCTATATAGATACTATACTGGCAGCAACAAACATCTGCCTACATTATCACAGAAAGAATTCCCATTTTAGATAGTCCTTACACTATATAGACAAAGGTCCACAGCATTAGTATGTTAAGAGTATACAAAACTGATTCTCTTATCCAATGAGACCTGAATGGGCCTGTTGTACATGCTGTTCATGTCAATAATGTGTATCACAACTCAGCTTCCTGCCAAATTGCCACACCTTCTTCCACACTGTTGTTTAATCACAGTAGACTAGACAAGGCTCTTGTGTTAGACTGGTAAATTGATTTGCTAGTAAATGATCTTGTGAGAAGTTCGTGTGCCAATTATTTGAATATACCCTATAATGTGTACTACCAATCATTTTAAATATGTTATATTATCACAGAGTTCAGGCTGTGTTAAAGCACTGATTTTGAATTCATGACAGCAAATAATTTAATCATCTAATCCAGCATTCCCTCCCTGCCTTTGAACGTGTGATGAAAATTTTCTTGCTGAAGAGATATGAGTTTTTGCATCTATTTACTCCATCGATGCATCTGACACACTAAGTGCCTAATATGGGGAATAAATCTGCCAAGTTCTAAGGCCTGAGACATAAAAAAATAGCTTCTGACTAAAGGATTCTGGATAATAGAATCATAATAAATACTAAATAAATAAATACTTTTGTATTCACAAAAGTCCCATGTTAATCCATTGAGACATTTAGTTCCAGTGACCAACATGTCCACTTACATTTGAAGGGACTGATATTCCTTTATGACAAATATACCCCTAACTACCTGAGAAGAGATATTTTCTTCTGGGCTTATTGCTTCCTGGTAGTCTTCCTAAGGAATTGGAGAAGTATCTTATTTGGCAAATCTCTTGTTGAATTTGTTTGTATTTGAAAGCTGTTTTTCCCCCCAAAATCAAGACTCCCATATCATATTTTCATGGATCTTTCTTGGATTTCACAGTTTGCAGACTAAAGTTTATTTCCTGATGTTTGACTTGGCTCTGAACACCTAAGATTTTACTCAAACTGGAACAGGCAGGTGCATAACGTGCCTGTATTCTTCACACTCGGCATTTGTTCTACTCTGCTCCTTATACTTTAAAGGTGCACTCATTGTTGATAAAAACTAGAGTCTTCTTCCAAATCAGTGACACAGGTATCAAAACTCTACTGAATCTTAAGAACTGAATGATTTTTGGCTCAAAGGTGTCTTTGAACCATAATCATCCTTAAAATTTACTGTTTGGGGGATACCAGTTCCTTACTTTGTTTTTAGAAGGATAAAATAAAGGAAATGTGAGCTTATGATCAATTTGCTATGACACTATCCCATTCTAAATTTCTCCTTCTGCTTCTTATCTCCTCATGATTCTTTCATGTACCACATGTTCTGTGACAGAATTTCCACCTTCTCCTGTAGCAATCTCTTCCACCCAGCAATTAATAATTTCACACAAATCATCCGTTGCCTTATTCATATGCAGTAATTTATTCAAGTAGCAAGAGAATGTGAAACATAAAGTTATATTTATAAAATTATTCAAACCTTTGGGCATATTTGTAAGTAAATAATAATACTGTTTCCCCCCCAACTTTAATGCTCTCCTTTGATCTTTACAAAAGACAGTAGAGCAGTTACTATAGACCAAATAATCAACACTCCAACCTATATCAACATTTATAACATCAAAATTAGCACCATCATGAGTCAATCCACCAATAATTGCTCCTTTATTAATCTTTTCAATTCATGGTGTTCTTAAATTGTATTATATTATTAAATCATGTATGCATGCCTGTGGGAGGGGGCACATGCTTGTGAATGCATATGATAACATACAACAGATGTATCAGATCTCCTTGAAGCTATAGATATATGCAGTTATGAATTACACACTGAATTCTGGGTATGGAATGCTGGTTTTCTAAAAGAGCATCAGTGTTCTCAAGCATTCTCTGGTCCCCAATTCATTTTTTTTTTTTGTTTGTTTACTGAATATGTATATGTTATTGCATAGGGATTGAAGATACTTGTGTTCTCACAGAGCTTGTGATTTCCTGGAAAGATATTTCTACAATATTCATTGGTAAGAGTAATCAATATCATCAGTAAAAAGTAAATAAAATCAGAATGTTGGCTGAGTATATAAACAGTCTAAAGAAATCTAGAACATGAAACACAGTTTATGTGGAAGTTTAAATGGGGCAAACTTCATGATATACACTATATTTCAGTGTAGTTGTTAAAGCAAATTAACTAGCATCCATGCCATCAAAAATAATTAGAAAATACAGTGATCTGAGTATTTTTAATAGACAGGCTGTAAATATTGGGAAAGACTGCCATCTATGTTAGGCAAGAATAATAGTGTTGACAATAGCCTGGATTTTTCTATATTTATTCTGGGTATTTTGATCAATTACATATTCATGTAATAGTCCTATTTTTATGACTATAAATAAAAAGCACCAATACCTATACTTAAACTATGACTGAAACACAAATGGTGATACCAAATCTAGAGCCATCCTATGTCACAAGATTCTTGAGCTTCTTATCACAAAATTTCACAGACAAAGATAAAATGTGTTTATGCTGGTCCTGGACACACTAGCTATCACAGTGAGTTCTAGCTCTGTAGTATTTAGACACCACCTCAAAAGCACTAGAATGTGCAAGGCTAATTTGAGACAGCAGCTCACCTTCCTATATAAGGTGTGTATCATATCTCTAACAATTAAAAAAAAAGAAAGAAAGAAAGAGAAGATAAAAATAGACATCCCACATACTTGTCTTTTAGGTCATTGTTATATTTTAATTTTATACTCTGGCAAAATGCATGTTTAAATTTGCAGTCTTACTAAACAACATATAAAGGTACACAGATAATTTCAGACTAGAGTTTACAAGTATTTTTTAATACCATAGATTATTCAGAATTCATTTCAGTTTAGGGTAATGTGCAACTTACTTTTCCAATCAAACAAAATAGAGCTATACAAGCAAAAATTCCCAAATATGGCCACAAGAAGGTATTATTTCTCAGTTGCAGTAAAGAAATTTCTTCTGAATGTTAATATTCTAAATTTTCTTTTACATATAGTCAAGATGAAATTTTCTATACTATTATTCCAGTATCATCATAGACACTAAAATCATCTTTAATTTTACTGTCTTTGTTTTATAATAATAATAATAATAATAATAATAATAATAATATCAATAGTACTTGTTGAAGATTTATTATATGCCAGGCAAAGGTTATAAAATGTATTTCACACATAGTCATATGTCTGATTACATAAAATAGTTAATATTGTTTTCCTTATTTTACATACAGAAAACAAGTACAATCAAACAAGTCAGTGTCCAAGTTACAGTAACTGGAGAAGTTAAGTGAGAATTCAGGGCTTTCTGATGTCATGGTCACATGTTCTGATCAAGTTACACAGTATGTATCTCTTATGACTGTAATTTTCTTGTAATTAAAGAAAATCTTTATCCATTTTAATTTATAGAAAGTGAAATTTATAAATTTTATAATTTGGATATCCATCATAATTTTAAAAGCCAAAGGTATTAATGTCACAAACATTTAAAAATATTAAATTCCATCTATTTTACAGCATTGCTTAAGTGAAACTTCCAGATTACCAGGGAGAGCACATGACCCATGTGCTTGGTCACAGATATTTAGCATCCAAGGGGAAGGAATGCAATTTGATGCAATTACTTTTCCTGGGATTTATTCAAGCAATGAGGAAACCCTTTTACATTTTGTACCTCTTCCGTTTGTATGGGCTGAAGAAGCTGAGTTATAAAACTGCACCATAGCCATGAGACAAGATGTTCATTCTTGTTGGAAGACAAATGATGGCGTGGATAGTTAAGTGACATTAGATAGCCATACTTTTTCTGAAAATATTTGTTTTGAAATTAAAGGTTCCACACATGGCACACATGGAAGTGCTAGCAAAAAACAGTTACTGTTTTAGAGAGTGTGCCCTTTTGGCAGCGGGGCATATCAACTGGAAACAAAGCAGACACCAGGTTACCAGGGAGCTGTTGTCAGGTAGAATGATGACTACAACATATGATGAGGCAGAAGCTGTCATGATGATGGAAAGGATTTTTAAAATAAATTTTTATGAATCAGTTTTGAATATCTAGAATTTTGTTGGCAGTGGGGAATACTGCACAATCAATGACAATGCCCAGATAACTACTGTAAGGATTCTGTCCTCAATTACATCATCAGCCGGGGATGGCATCCCAGCCTAAAAAGTGGGTGGGCCCTCTGTGAGTCCCTCTTTCCTTTCCACTCCTTCCTTCCTTCTTCTCTCCCTCTCTCTTTCCCCTCTCTTTCCTTTCTGCTCATTCCTTCCATCTGTCCTCGCTTTCCTTTTCTCTCTCTCTTTCTCTCTCTCCCCTGCCTCCCAATAAAGCTCTAAAAAGGTAACCATGGCTGTGATTCTTCCAACCAGCACTCTCCTCCGCCGGCATGGCCACTGTGGGTGGCAGCCAGCCACCAGGAGCAGTGCCACAGTGTAACCAACTCCCAGACTTTCCCTTATTATAAAAAAGCAGGTAGATGGGAATAGGGGCATTGTTCCTCTCAAAAACTGCTTCCAGCTGACAATTGGACATCGGTTGGCTGTTGGGGGAGTCTTCTGAGGGAGACAAGCATTGTGGGATGCACTCTGTCATGCGCTTGCTCTGGAGACATGTATCCCTCTTGGCTGTGGCTGGAAACTTTCTGTTTGACAAGATGTTGATGATCTCTGGACTCTGGTTCCCTGGTATTCCTGTACCATTAGCTGAACAGTGAGATAGAACAGGGAACTGGAAAGAGAAAAGCTTGTGGTGCATGAGAATTTATTTTTTGAAATTAGGGACAAGGCAAAGATCAGGTCCCTATCTGTATGCACGTGAGAATGAGTGGGTGGAGTTAAGGTGAGTTAGGGTGAGTCGTAGAAACCACCCAAGCCCCATTTGAGCCTGCCCACTGCCGGCGGAAGTCAGACAGAAAAGGTTGCACTTGGCAGAGGAAGAAGTGGGGAAGAAAGGTTTAGAACTTTAGTAGAAAGCTTGGGGATAAAGTAACTCTTATTTGCCCATTCGCTGGCAGAAGTTCCTGCGATGCTGTTATGTGGCCAGGTTTACTGGTGCCCACCCCTATCCTCCAATGTAGGTGGCAAATGTATCTGCCTCTTTGTCTTATGACTGTAGCCAAGAGAAAAATAAAAAATTAAAATAACAAACCAGGATCAGACTCCAATCTCAGGAGTCCTCGAGAGTGAAGAGAGATCTAAGAATCAGCTCAAGTTTGCCATCCTCTTTGTCAAGGGATGGGAAGGGCTGCGGCTGCACTGCAGTTGGTCTACCATTGGACCCTAGACAGCATTGACCCCTTCGTCAGGAGCGAAAATGTGCCTCCTGTTGCCAGCACAGCCCGAGGACAACCCCCGGGGTGTCCATCGCAGAGAATATAACTCAGCCTATAGCCACTAGAACAGCAGACTCACTGTGGTGATGGCAGCCATAGCTGTGTGGGGGTCTAGCAGAGGCAGCAAGGGACTCACGCATGCTTGCGGTCTTGAGTTCTTGCTGGATGGAGGAAGAGGCAGCAGGTGGCAGTGGTCACAGCAGGTCCTTGGTGTTCAGCGGTGTATCCAAGTCACGGCACCAATGTTGGTTAGACGGTGTGCTGCTCATGGCTGGCCACCGTAGGCGGTGGCCACACTGGTGGAGGAGAGTGCTGGAGGAGAATCACGAGCCATAGTTACCATTTTAGAGCTTTATTGAAGGGTGAAAGGGAGAGATGGAGAGAGGAGAGGAAGAGAGAGGGAGAGAAAAAGGAAGGAAGGAGTGGAAAGGAAAGAGAGGGGCGCACAGAGGGTCCACCCACTTTTTAGGCTGGGATGCCATCAAAGATTGATGACATAATTAAGTACTGAATCCTTATAACTACATTAAATGACTAACTGATCGGAGGTGACCCTGAAGAATGAGAATAACTGAGGAGAAGTTTGGGGGAAGAATTGAATCTTTAGTGTCTGGATGTGATAAGTAGAACAAAAGAGAACCACCTGGTTCTCTGCCTCCTGAAGAATGTTGCTCCACCCTACTTTCCACCTAGATATGTAAAAACCTCTTTTGTTCTCAGTCAATTGCTCTGGAGAGCCACTAGGCCTCAAGGCAAAAGATATTCTGAGCTTTGTTTGCATAAGAAACAAAGCAATGTGTCTCCAGCCAGCTTGTCTCCTAGGCTCAGCAGGGGACTTAGTTACCTAGAAGAAGATCAGCAGGTCTGGGGAGCTGAATTGTTTGCCAAATGGTCTGGGAATATTTGGGCACACAAGAATTCCATAGAAGAAGACGGCTGAAATATTAAAAGCTGGATAACACAAAATACTTATAATAAATGGCTTGCCTTTTGACAGACCATTGGCCAGTACAAGTATAGCTTTAATACACAGCTTCTCCTTATAACATATTCTTGTGGCTTGCCATAAAACTCCAAAAGGGCTTTAAGGAAGGCTACTGAAATTCTTTTTCTATAGGGAGACACTTGTATATTTTCAAGTTCCCTTAGCGGCCATCCTGATTACTCTTGAAATTAAGACTTTTTTTCATAATAGTCTTATAACATTAGGTTTCCACAAACTGCCAGCATTTATTTAATTTGCATCAAATAACAAACCAGAAATAAATCAGGATACCTACATGTATACTATTTTATGAGAAGAGAAATTAAAGTAAATTTATATTTATATTCACTAGTGTATAAACTCCCTTTATAATTTTGTTAGATGTTGTTTCCTTTAGGCTTACTGAGAAAAAATTCCAAGCCATTCTTAATCTTTTAGATGACTTTCTGATTCTTCCCAATGATCTTTGCCTTCTTTAGATGGAAAGAGACTATTGGTAAAATTATTAAGGCCATTCCACGTAGTTAAAAGGGAGGTTTATTTTGTGGGGTAAATTACAAGTGAAGGGATAGGTAACAAGGTCTGGGAAAGGTGTATCACAGTCTTGTGGTGTTCTCTGGAGAACTCTGCTTGGTCTACTTCCAGCGTCCAGGGTCCAGGAACCAAGAGAGCTGGCACATCCAGATCTTGGGTCTTCAGGGTCCTCTCTCAGCCCTGCCTTGTAGGCATGACAGTTACAGAAGCCTCAATAGGGGTTGGAACTTCCAGATCAAAGCTGGAATGACGACCCACTACATCTCCCCCTTTTGTCTAAATAAGAAGGTTCTAAACTAATATATGACTATATACAAAGGAATGGTTATCAAATACTGTCAAGGAGTAATGAGGAATAATGACCTAGGTAAGATGGAACTACAACCAATGCAAACAATATCAAACAGGAAACACATACTAAAATCCAGAGAAGTTTAGAGCATAGGTAAATGGCATGTTACAAAGATCATTTCAAAAGGTGTCCTATCCTAAAGAACCTGAATCTAATACTTAATATGTTCTATCTAAGATATTATATATATACTAAGTTGTAACTTTAACTGTTAGTCTTTAATCCCATCAAAGACCTGAGAAGGAACATAATGGTACCTGAGAAATGGAAGATGGATGGAAGCAACTTTTGGGAATCTTGAAAGAGTAGACAGAGACAGCTGGCAGCCTGGACAGTCACCTAATGTTTCTCAGCATTGTTGGTGCATTCAAATTGGCTATAGGCCTAGAATATCTGACAGACCATTTTCAGAAGCAGGAATTCTGAAAGACCATCTTACCCTGTCTTGGCAGAGTTCAGAAGTCACTTTTTCTTGTGTTCTGCTTATCTAGAAGGACAGCACTTGTATTGTCAGCAGTTGAAGCAAGGGCTGTTCTGTGCCCAATAGGCCATTTTGTGCCAAGAAGACAAACTTCCAAATGGAAATGTCTTAGAAGCCCAGTGTTCTTTTGGGATCAAATTGGTGCTCCCAGGAGCAATTGTGTCTCATGTTAACAGAATTCTAAGTTATTTAAATGCCATATTCTCTAGGTCTATGAAGTGTTTGAAGATTACCTGTCCATCCGGCCTATGTATCTCTAAATCTGGATAACCTAACTAATATAACTATAGAGATGACAAGCATAGGTGATGATAAATCTATAAGTCTTATCTACATAAATAACCTAAGGACTAAGGCTTCATGTAAACAAGGTGAACAGTCTATAAGCAAATGTACAGTAAAGGATGATGACTTCAAAATTGTGACAATATACAACATATTTATAACAGAGGTAGGAATGTATGGTGTAATATGTAATGACAATAATCTTAAATATATATCAATATACAGAATATCCTAAATAGAAGTAGAACATACATACAGTATGACAGATATAAATTTACATTTGTATCAATATACAAATATTTCAAATAAGAATAGAAATATATGTACATTATAACAAATATAGTTCTGCATTTGTATCAATATACAAATTATCTTAAACAGGAATGTAAAATAGTTTACATTTGTATCAACATACAAGAATCCATAACAATGCAAATTACAGTACAATCATCCACCATAATGTCTTATACCTATTTAAACTCCCATCACCTCCTTCACCATGCAAAGTTCTCCTCCATTCTTGAAGCAGAAGAACAGACCCTCTTACACAATCCCTGTTATAATAAATAAAGTCTCCAGCTTCTGGTACTCACTCAGTCATGTATTAAAAATATTTAATGTACTTCAATAACATTTCAATAATTATATCATATATTAATATTCTGCCTCACATCTTAAATGAGTTAAATATAATGATCTTGTTTGTCAACTGTCATTACATACAAACTTAAATAATATCTCTATTTTAGTAAAATAATGTTGTACCTTTGAAGTATTCAAATAATGTGTGGTTATACATAATTTTATGGTGACTCAGAAAGATACACAGGTCTCTAATGTTGGTGTTTTTGTAACTACTACACAGACAAGTTGGGAGCTTTGAGTGGTCAGCTCTGACATCTTGCTGTAATATTAGTCAGTCCTCGGGTATCATGAAACATTCTAATATCTCTAGATCATCTCTTCACAGAATGGCTAATCTCTTGTCTTTACTTTTAAATCCAGTCCATCTTCTGGTTTTTGTGTAGCGATAACGCCCGCGCTACCACCATCTGGTTACCATGTCCCAGAGAGGGGCTGTGGATCAAAAAACAGAGACAAAAGACAGCGGGTCATTCACCTCAGCAGAATGCCAAATGCCCTTTATTGAAAGAGGGAAGAAACCTTAAATACAGGCTTACAGCACAATGGGAGGACCCCAGAGGGCAGAAGTTCGCTAGCTACTGATGTTTACAATTTTGCATCTAAGCTGTTAACTCCCGATATGCAGGGTACACAAACAAGGAACTTCCCTTAAGCATTCAGGAGGGTGGAAACCGGCAGGGAATTAGCATAGGGAGGACATCTGGTCAAGGTCTGCAAGCAGGCAACAGCTACCCAAATTGTGGGGGGGAGGGGCAGGGCCCTACAGTTTTGGTCTTAAAAAACAAACAAACAAACAAAAAACCACTTAGATTCTCATGAGTTTCAGTGACTATACTGTGCTTAATTTTGCCATTTTTTCAAAGGTACTCTGTTAATTTAGCAATTTATATTTCAAGTAAAAACAGCTGGATGGTGGTGGCACATGCCTTTAATCCCAGCACTTGGGGGGCAGAGGCAGGATCTCTGTGAGTTCGAGGCCAGCCTGGTCTACAGAGTACCAGGAGAGCTAGAGGGGGTACATAGAGAAACCCTGTCTAGAGAAACTAAAAAACAAAGAAAGAAAGAAAAGGCTTTACTTTTAATATTCACTGGTGCTACATTCTATGTAATTTTAGCTGATACAAATGGATGTTTCTTCAGAAATATTAGAAATGAAAAGTTCTTCATGTGTATGAAAAGTACAATTTCTAATATTCATTTCACCCTATATTTTTCTTAGAATAGTATAAATTCCTGTATTTGTTACTTTTCTTATTGTGGTAACAAAATAGATGACAAAGGAAACTGAAGCATAACATTTTGTTTTGGCTCACAGTTTAGGGCTACATCCATCAGCAGTGAAGTCAGGGCAAAAGGAGGCATAGAATGCTAGGAGGTCATTTCTGGATCTTAGCTCCCTATCTCCTGTTTTTCAGCATAGGATACCAGCCAATGAAATGGTGCCACCTATATCCAGGGTGCATCTATTCAATGTACTTCAATGACCTGATCTAGACATTTCTTCACAGATATACCCAGAAGTCCCCCTACAAGGAGTTTCTAAATCACTGTTAACCATCAGACACACATTCTTGCCAATTTAAAACACAAGCATACCACTTTTAAAATATAACCTCCTAATCCTTGTCCTCACTGGTTTATAGTTACATGACCCAAAATATACTCAGTCTGTAAGCATTGCATCTCAGATGGAGAGGTATCCTGCAAGTCAGGAACCAAGGAATACTACAAAGTTACCATAAGTGCAGCAGTTTACAGCCCTGCTGCAGAGAAAGGTTTCCCCAATGCAAGTGTAACAATTCTGCTCAGGCAGTGTAACAACTCTGTTCTATTCTGCTCCAAGGAAGTGTTACAGTTCTGCTCTGCCAGTGGAAAGTTTTCCCAGAGAAAATGTTTCAATTCTGCTCCACTCATCTCTGCTCTCATGAAAATTGTTACATATGCGATCACATCTGGTGAAAATGTCACATCACACAACAAACTTCACTCAAGAGATTTACTGGGAAGGAAGAATCAGGAGCTTGACTGTTTTTAGAGTGAAACAGAAGCAAACTGAACATAGTATAGACTGTATATAAGATTTCATGCAGGGCAGAGCTTTGCAGGGTGGCTTGAGATTGGTGGATTCTGAGGCAAGCTCAGGGATTGGTGGCATTTCATGTTCAGGTGATTGGCGGCATTTGAAGCTTATAGATCTCAGGGATTTGTGGAATTCTGTGTTCAGGGATTGGTGGGATTCTATAGCCTGACCCTGGAGCAAGATCAGGGATTAGTGCAATGACAAGCCCTGGTCCTGGGGTCAAGTTAAGGTCAGTGTGTTTTTCCTTGGCCCAGGTCTCTGGCCTGGTCAGAGGCAGGATGTTTTTTCTTGGCCCTCTTTACCCTACTGAGTCAAACTTCAAAACTGTCATTTTTTTTAAAACAAATACTTCTAACTGTATTCAAAAGTATAATTATAGGGCTATTGAGATATCTCAGTGAGTAGAGATACTCATTGCAAAGCCTGATATCCCTGAATCTGATGTGAAGGTATCACATTACCAGGGAGAAAATGACTTGTACAGATTATCCTTTGACCTCAACATTTATACTGTGGCATGCTTGTATATACAGAAGCATGCACAAAACAGGGAATTTGTTATGGGTTCATTTTTGACATACAGTGACACAGAGTAAACATTACTGATCCCCAAACTAGAAATGTAGGCAATGCTAGGAAAGACTGGGCCAAAGCAAGACTGAAAACCAGCAGACAAAGCACTAAACCTATTGTTTATGCAAGGTGACCGGAGTTCATAATGGAATCATCTGAGTTCCAAAATCTTAGGGAATCCAGGCCTCCATCTCTGCTCCCTGAAGCATGCACAGCCTCTATTTTGAGCTAACATGACACCATGCATGCAGCTCCCTCACACTTCTTGCATTTTCAGCATCATTTAGTCTCCATTGCAATATAAATTCCACCTCAGATTCATGTAACAATCTCTTAGGGGCTTGACACAAAGAATCTTCCTGTCACCCATTGTTCAGCCTTCCAACACCTAGGAGCAATCCCTGATGACTCCTTGACTTTTCATTTATCATAACTATAAGACCAGTACCACATAAACAATGCTGTCAAGTTCTTCTGTCAGCTCCCTGAAACCAGAACTAGTTTGACCTGTGTTCAATGAAGATTGATCATATAGAAAAACTTTCTAAGCTCTTGATTTGAGTAGTGGACCCCTTTCCTGGCATTTTCAGTTTAAAATTCCTTAATTTATCATAACTGTAAAACCATCATCATATAAAAAAGTCCTGCTAAGTCTTTCTGCCAGTACCATAGAGCCAGGTACACTGGAACCAGAACTACTTTGCCCTCTGTGCCATAAAGGTTGATTATAGGGGAAAACTTCCCTAGGCTATTGGTTTTAAATCTCTTCTCAAATGAACTTGAACTTTTCAAGATGGAACCTTGCATATTTGGAGATCTTGCCTTCAGAGCAATTTTCCTATTGTTCCAGTTTAGAGTATATTTCTATTTTATGGTGCTAATCTCTTTCAACAATTATTGCTTTCTCAGAGCATGCTTCTCTGAAACATTCTCCTTTTTTCCATCAAACTGCACAGTTTTTTGTATCTTCACTTTTTGCTCCCCCTCCCCACTTCTCTCTCTATGTCTCACTGTGAGCCTAGCTAGGAGCCATGTGACATGACCTTGACACAGACTGGGGCTAGCTCATTTTGAAATTTCTTCTCCCAAATGTATCTGTGCCTTCCTTTTGAAGTCAAACTCTCCAGGTTCTTGGGAGAAGGCAGAATTCAGGCAGATTGTGAGACTATCATATGAGATGATCCAGGCCCTGTAACTGGTGAGTCTTTGTTTCTATCTGGCATTTCAGAAGCTTCATCTCTACTCTTTGCTTTTTTGGGCTTTGTGGTTTTCCAAATGCACATATTAATCTCTGCTTATAGCATTCTAGGGATTTCCAAACTTCCCCACATTCCCCACATTCCTCCTGCAAACTACTATCAAAGAGATACAAAACACAGAGTCAGGTTTTTCACAGCGAAAGTATTACTTCTTGGTATCAACTTCTCTATCATTACTTCTTTCAAAGTTTTAAGATGTACTGGGCAAAAGCAACTTACGAAAGGAAGTGTAGAATGCATCACAATTGTGAAGTCATTGTAGCAGGAGCATGAGACAGGTGTTCACTTTGTCTTGGCAGTTAGGAAGTAGAATGCAATGAATGTGTCACTGATGCTCAGTTCGCTTTTTTCTTCATAGCCATTCTAGCCCTGACATAGTGCTGCCCACATTTAGGGTGTGCCCTTAGCTCTATTAACCTACTCCAGAAAGTCCCTCACAGATCAATACAAATGTTTGTTTCCTAAGAAGAGTCTAGATCGAGACAAAGTGACCACCAGTATCAACCATGACAGGCCTGGAATCTAACCTGAGCATTTAAAAACTCTGAATCTCTTCATCTTATAAAATAAAAGGAAACAACAAATGAGAAATGTAAGCAGGAAAAGGAGAGAGAAAAGCAGAGAAAAGGGCCTATCTCTGTGTTATGCTCTGAAATAATCAAACTTCATGCATCTCTCAGGGTGAAATTTCTGGAATTTTACTATCAAAATCCTAAAACTTAATGTGAGCTCTGAAACCTGCAAGCTAGGGAACAACATCTCTGAGAGTTCACATGAACTCTTGAATGTGGCCTCAAGGCTATACTTTGGAATATATTCATTGTACATATTTATAGGTTTCACAGAGACATTTTCTTTCAAGAATATCATGTACTTTGACAGTGTTCAACCAAATACTCTCCTCCTTCTCCCCTTGTCTGCCTCTTCCCCTCTCTTTGCGTTACTTTGATATTATATGTGAATCTTAGTAACGCTTAGTATCTGACTGGGCTTGATTCCCTTCTGATGTATCTTCATTCCCTTCTTTCTCTCTCTCCAACTGTGATAAAAGATACTGATGAAAACAACATTTAGAGGTCACGTCTTGTGAAAACACTGTTTTTGAGTCCTGTTTTAAAATATCACACTTCACCTGAATGTCTTTCACATAAGGGTCTCCAAGGACACTGCAAATGAGCTCGAGTGACTTTCAAGTTTCAAAACAGCTTTCCTTAGACTGGCTAACGGAGTTCAAATATTCCCCTAGTCAAGATGATATAAAATGCAATGTACTACTGGGCAGCCCAGGCTTTGAGACAATATAATAATCATCATTGATGTTGGAAGTAAAGGAAAGATGGAAATGTCTTAGGGGAAGACAGCAAAAACAGGCTTGAACAAGAACAGCTTTACTGCGTCAGATACAATATCAGCTGTTCCATATGTTAAACAACATCCCCCAAAATGGGAAAGCAAAGCTAGAATCTGTTTATTCTGACTTTGTAATCTCTGTCTCTGTCTGTCTGTCTGTCTGTCTCTCTCTCTCTCTCTCTCTCTCTGTTTCTCTCTGTGTATTATGTGTTTGTGTGTATTCTGAGGCTCAAACTCAGTGCTTTATAAACACTACCCACATAATCTACCCTGCATGTTTGTCTCTTTGTTATGATTTTAATAATTAAATTTATAAAAACATGGGATATTCTTCTTTATGAGGCAATATATTGTAAAATATATCACAAGTTCCTTTGCTGAGTACAAAGATTAAAATATCCTTTTCTGAAATTTTTAGCATTATCATGTAGGTAACATGCTTCATCACTCAGAACTCTTACATTTGGAAAACATAAAAACATTCCTTTACTAGTTTACTATTTCATAACTTTCCTATTCCACTTATCTCCAATTTATCCTACAGATTTCAAATTCCTTCAGTTATTTTGATCTGGCTTAAACAAATCCCAGTGCAACCATTACATCCATTTTCTTCCCCTCTTGAAACTATAGTTTCAGTTCCCATATAAAAAACTCTATTTTAATTCTCACAACTCTGGATTCTAGCACATTCCCCAGGCAATAAAAATACAGACTCTTTGGGATGGAATGCAAAAATTAGCCATAATCTCATTCAACTCTTTCTTCAGCTTGAATTTCCTCTACAATTTCCCCCCTGAAGTGGCTGTCCCCTGCCTGCACTTGAATTGTTCTAGTGACAGCTAGAAATTACCTTCCGAGAGTGCTTGCTTCATGTTCAGATGGATCTGGCTTTTATCTCTTATTTTATGATGAAATTCAAGTCTCTGTAGCCTCCCAGAAAATTGGCCCTCATTTGCATCCTTGGGGCCATACGGCCACATGACAATACTTCCAATATTTGCACACAGCTGTCTTGTTCATTCTCCTCCAAGAAAAAAAATTGTTCTTATCCCCCTTAGTTGCTCTTATATGTCTATGCTTAGTGTCCCTTAACTCTCTTCATTACCAACTTATTTTCTCTGTAACAGAGTCAATTTACCACAAGTCATTTCATGTACTGAATAAAGAATGAAAGGCACAAATGTATCTGGTACTATATCTAAGTCTATGTAAGAGATGTATAACAGAGGAAATATCAAAGACTTCTGTCGAGCATCTCTTTCTAATAACCTTTGGGAAACTTGTTAATTACTCAAGTTTTTCTTAAGTAAACTGCTCCTAGGCAATGCACCACCAGTCCCTATTCTGAGTCATTGTTATTTCAGTTTCAATACTAAGTATGAATATTTATGTATTCATCTTATATTTTACTTTATTCAATTAGATATTAATCTTTTTCTTACTGTGATTTTTAAACTGATTTAATATTCATGTAATTATGTGCATGTATGTGTCACTGCATGAGCATGTTCATGTGAGTACAGTGCTTGAGGAGGACAGAAGTCTGCCTCACAACCACCTGGAACTGGAATTTCATGCAGTTATGAGCCACCCAAAGTGGTTGCTGGGAATCAAACTTGTATCCACTGGAAGAGTAATACATTCTCTTAACTGCTGAACCATGTCTCCATTACCTACTTATTATGATAAGGAAAATCATCGAAATACATATTCCTCCCATTTGCCTTGTCACGCTGTAGCATGCGCATATTTTGAAAGGGTTTACTTAGTCATTTTCTTATTTATTTATTTGTTATTTTAATTAAGAGATTTTCTATTCGTTTTACATATCGACCACAGATTCCCCTGTTCTCCTGCCTCCTACCCACCAGGCTTTCCCCCAGCCCACCCCCTATTCCCACCTCCTCCAAGGCAAGGTCTCCCCTGGGGAGTCAGCAGAGCCTGGTAAATTCAGTTGAGGCAGGTCCAAGCCCCTCCTCCCTGCGCCAAGGCTGAGCAAAGTGTCTCACCATAGGCACTAGGTTCCAAAAAGTCAGCTCATGCACTAAGGACAGGTCCTGGTCTCACTGCCTGGGGGCCCCCTAAACAGTTCAAGCTAAACAACTGTCTCACTTATCCAGAGAGCCTAGTCCAGAACCATGGGGGCTCCTCAACTATTGGTTCACAGTTCTTGTGTTCCCACTAGTTTGGCTAGTTGTCTCTGCTTTTTCCAATCATGGTCTTGATATCTCTTGCTCAAAAGAACAGCAAAGTGTCAGCTAAGTGTAAAGTTCTGTGGTACATACCTAGAGTAAACACTTCTACCTTTCCATTCACCAGTCATGGGGACATTGCACCAGTAAAATAGGACAGAAACAGAAAAGCCTGAACCAACAAAAGCAGAAATGTTCACACTAAAGGTCTGTCCCTGAAAATGCAGTAATGCCGTCCAAAGTATCTACTTGGACTTTTAGGGAAGAATTGAAGCACAGTTTGAATAACAGAGATAGCCACAAAATTTAATTGATTACCTTACAATGATTCTAGTCTACATTCTCTGATATATATATAATATATATATATCTCCATGAGATATTGAGCAATGTTTACAAAAATGAAAATAAATTGTGCATACTCTTTCAAACTTAAAGATTGACTGTATTTCAACAAGAGTGCAAATGGAATTTTGTTTCCTAAAAAATTATTTCATAAGCACATGGGAAAATTTGAAAAAAAAAATAACAAAGAGGCTACAAACATTAAACCAGAAAAATAACACTGACCAATGTAAAGGAACATCAGAAACCCAGAATTACATCCAATTACATCCAAATTTGTGTCATAAGTGTACCTCTGTAGCTTGGGAAATCATGAATTTTTAATGAACTGGTATCATGCGTTAGAAATAGATTTTGAAAATTTATAACAAGAATATTTATTATATAAATTTCAGACAAGATAGATTTTTTTTGTATAATTCATCATTCTTGTGTTGAAATATAAATCATCATTTATATAATTAATGTGTTCTTTCAATGAGATAAACTGTAATTTATGCAATTTTTGAAACAATATGTAAATAAGAAGAAAATGTGAGAAATGATTACAATAATTTCATAATATAATAAAATTTCCCAAATTTGGGGATAAGAGAGTTGGGTCAGTGGTTAAGAGCACTTGTTTTCTTTATTATGTATTTATTTATTTATTTATTTATTTATTTATTTATTTATTTTATTTAGTTAGTTAGTTTTTTGAGACGGGGTTTCTCTGTGTAGTTTTGCACTTTTTCTTGTAGGGGACATGGATACAAGTAGTGCACATATGTATATTCAGGCAAAACACTTATACACCTGAAGTGATAAAAGAAATATTTTTTTTTCTTTTTTGGTTTTTTGAGACAGGGCTTCTCTGTGTGGTTTTAATGCCTGTCCTGGATCTTGCTCTGTAGACCAGGTTGGCCTCAAACTCACAGAGATCCATCTGGCTCTGCCTCCTGAGTGCTGGGATTAAAAGTGTGTGCCACCACCACCCAGCAAAAGAATTAATTTTAAAAACATTTCTGAAGTTGTATAAGATCACAAATAAGTGATTCATTAATTAATTCATGAACTACAAATGAGCAGTGAACTTGCATATTACCAGTCTCCCCACAATTAAACTGACAAGATGATAAATTTCTCTAACTTTTATTTTTTATTTTTTGTAATTTGATTTAATTTTACATATCAGCCACGGATTCCCCTGTCCTCCCTCCTCTCCCCTGCTCCTGCACTCCCCCCAGCCCACCCCCCATTCCCATCTCTTCCAGGGCAAGGACTCCCCTGGGGATTCAGCTCAACCTTGTAGATTCAGTCCAGGCAGGTCCAGTCCCCTCCTCCCAGGCTGAGCAAAGTGTCCCAGCATAGGCCCCAGGTTCCAAACAGCCAGCTCATTTGTTGCCATGTTTTATTAAATGTCCTTATTCTAGTACTTCTGCAAAGGAACAATAAATCTGTTTTGCAATAGAATCACTTTGGAAATAAATTCATAAAAATTCTGTGACATTCATAGAAAGAATAAAAAAATCACTTAAAAAGTAATGTAGATGGATAATTATAGCCTCAAAGGGTATTCAGAATGTATGCAAAATTATAAAATCAAGCTAAAACCAAGAGTAGATTGTGTCTCATCTCTGCTGAACATATGTGTGAACAAATACATGTTGATATAAAGTATTCTTTGCTCGTGTCACACCCTGGGCAATGGGCTCCAAAGAGCCTGCCCATGCACCAGGGACGAATCCCAATCCCCCTGCCTGAGAGCCCCCCAAACAGTTCAAGCTAAACAACTGTCTCCAGTATCCAGAGGGCCTAGTCTAGTCCTATGGGGGCTCCACAGCTATTAGTCCACAGTGCATGGGTTTCCACTAGTGTGGCTGGTCATCTCTGCACATTTTTCCATCATGATCTCAACATACCCTGCCCACAGAATCCTTCCTCTCTCTCATTGATAGGATTCCTGGAGCTCAGCGGGGCTCCCGGCCGTGGATCTTTGCATCTGCTTCCAACAGTCACTGGATTTTTTCCAAATATTTACTTATTTGTGTCGTTATTATTATTTTATAGAAAACAAATTCTTCTCCCATACTTGCCATTGTTCTCTTGGACTTTCACACTTCTCCTATTTCTAGCCAAAACATGCTAGAATTTTAAATAGATATATGCCTGCGATTAGCAATTTAGCAAAGCTCACCTCTTTCTGAAAAGAAGCCTTCAGAAGGATTAAGTTGCTCAGTGCCAATCACACAAATATACAAAGGGCAGCACCAAGATGAAGAGTCCAGTATGCCATTACTTAGAGGCCAGTATGTCAATATCCAGAACCCAGTATATTACTGTCCAGAGCCCAATATTTCACTATATAAAGCCCAGTATGTCACTATTAAGAGCCTGGGATATTTGAAAGAAAATGTAATTTGTTACTGAAATAACTCTGCGTAAGTGAATTTACAGCCATTTATCACATAAGCAAACACATGAGTTCTACAATAAGAGCCTATTTAAAGGGAAGATACTCAAAGAAAAGGAAAACCATCACAGCTGAGAACCAAAAATTTCATAGGATTTCTGCTTATCAATTGATACTCAACAAAAGAAAAGTTGTTGAAAGCATGAATTTAACTTTCTAAAGCAAAATTGTACCCAAACTACCTGTAGGTTTTATAGGGTGTTTGAAAGAAAGTGCTTGGGTAGCTTGCAAAGAATCTAACAGAAAATACAAGATAGAGCAGAAAAGCAGAATCTATCAGCATCATAATTACACACTCCTAACAGCAAAGTAACTAATCTAGAATTGCGAGAGCAATTTTTCTCTAAGGATTCTGAAAGAGGTATCAAAAAATGTCCTATGCTTGTCATAGATTATCTAAGTGCATGGCTTCTAAATTATTGTCTCTGTCCTTTCCCCCCTTTCCCAACACCAGTATTATAGATGCATAAGCACATACACCTCTGACTTTAAAGATCACTGTTAATTTACAGGATTTGTCTTTGCTTTTCATTTGAACTGCAGAAAAATTTATGTTCCACATTTCATTTGGATGATAATGATGTATGCACACACACCTGCTCTTCCCTGGCATTCTTGTCAATTGACATTTTGACTTGTAATTCTTTCTTTTCTTTAAAGAATAAAAAAATAGCAAAAATGCTAAACATACATATTCATCATCATCATTTTCTTTATTCTGGAGTGTCATAGCTGCTGTTCTATTGCCATAAAGGGACACCATGACAAAGGCAATTTATAAAATAGAATATTTAATTGGTGGCTTGCTTGTAGTTTCAAAGGGCTAATCTATTTCCATCATGGTGGAAAGTAGAGAAGCAGTCATGGCCTGGATTGGTAGCCGAGAGCTTCAAATTGATGGCAATCATATTTAAAACATCAAAGGCCAATCCCAATGACATACCCCCTTAAACAAGGCCCAAACCTCCTAATGGCTCCTAAGTGGTCCACCAACTACATAAAAAGATTTACCTTTGGAATCTATTTACAGCAGAATCAAGGGAGCTTATG
Organism: Peromyscus leucopus; assembly: GCF_004664715.2. NCBI lineage: Eukaryota > Metazoa > Chordata > Mammalia > Rodentia > Cricetidae > Peromyscus > Peromyscus leucopus. The sequence continues at coordinate 18,403,619 of NC_051066.1, forward strand.
TTTTTAGAATAGATGAACACTATCACCATTGAAAAATCTGTCCCATGGGTAACTTCCCATTTGATTCTTCAAGGAGCAGCACCAGCCGCAAACTCTGCCCCACACCAATACTAGAGTTAGCTCAAGATTCTGAAGGTTTACTATTCTTTAGGAAAACTCTTTCAAGTAAAGAAATTGAAGAAGTTTCTACATACAGCATGTTAAGAAAAACATCAACATGTAGGTTAGAGAAAGGTTAGAGGTGAAAAGGACCTATGTCACCCACTTGTGTTATGGCAACATTTGTCTCACTCATTGTCTCATTTTCAGGCTCCAGCACACAGCACACAGGAATTTCAGTCACCCTATTTAAGAGAAAGTACTACAGAAAAGTATTTCATTTTACTATTACAAAACTATCATCCCTTTTTACTGTAAGTTATTCTAACCAAATGATCATATTTTTATGCAGGTGTTATTTTGTGTCTGCTTTGATTTTATATCACTTTAGTGTCATATTTTAAGTCTTAATACTCTTAAGGTATTTAATAACACCAACTGCATATTTCATTACATACTTACGTTGTATACCAGGATTCTAAAAGCATAAGTTTTTTAGAAATAAATTTTATATTACCTAGGAAACATTCCACAGGCTAATCACAGTCTGTCAGTACCCACTGATGTGGAGTTCTGTAACTAGCCTCATCTTAAATTTCTTAGTCCCTTTTAGCAACTGAGTTCAGTCACAGGAAAGTCATTAATGGTTTAATTATTTGCGTATTTTCTGCCTTCAAACTCCAGCATAATTATTTCTTTTAGAGATTGTTTACTCCACCAATGCACAATAATTAAGGAAGGTCAGTAGCCCACAGAGAGATAGGGAAGGCAAAGTTCTAGGACACAGGGATGTCAACTTCAACACAACAACTCAATGATGTAAGCCTTCATGAGAGAGCATACAAATCCCAGGAAAAAAGAATTTTTGAAATTGTTCAGCTTTGCAACACTAGAGGAGTAGTAATCAGAGATAACTAAGAGCAGGAGTATGCTGGGACTCAGCATTGCATCTCTATCCTGTTCCTTATAGGGCGCTCCCATAATCCGTTCTTCTTGAAAGGTCAAAAGGCAGAAAACAGCATTTGTCTGAACATCTGATTTCCATTAAGAACAGCAACTGGAATAGGACAGAGACACATCCCTAAAGATTGACAACACAAACAGGAAAAGCAGGTCTGAACTTCTCTTGATAGTTGGAAACCAACCCAGGGGTTCTGGCTTAAGTCACAACTCCAGGCTGCAGTGTCATCTTCCAGATACCAACTGAGAGCAGTTTTTTCTGGAACAAGTGTGTAAAGAGAGATTTCAGAACCACTGAGTGTTAGGGGGCAAGAAATACTATGTCAGTCGCCAGGATGGGAATGAACTTCCATCTCTGGCTAAAACATGGAGACTCAAAGGTCAGCTTTGGGCTAAATCTTCCTACTCGTAAGGAGCAGGTCCAGTCTTAAAGGCTAGTACAGAAATGATTGCCCATACCTGAAGGCTCACAGTAAGCCTTAGAGTTGTCTTTCTCCCTCGGATCTAGAAGGTAGGAATAATCATCATTATCGTCCTTACTGAGGAGTTATCCAATGAGTGTGACATAATATGTTCTGTCTTCTGCCTTAGTCTGGGAGCCAGCCAGTGCCTGGATCTGATTGAGACTAGACTGACAAACTCAACTTCATATGCTATCAGTTCATGTGAGTGTTGACTAGCTGGGTGTGCAGGCAAATAAGATACAAAATGAGGTGGTTCACCTATTCTATCAACACCATAAATAATACCCTAAATATAATTTTATCTTATCTCTGTCTTCTTTAGATAAAATCATTTAACAGAGGGCTGGTGATATACATAGAATTTGCTGCCTACTGAGATCAGTCTTCAGAAATATTGGGAAAGAGAGAAGTAAAGAGAGAAATAGAAAAAGAAAGATTGAATATGAGATACTATGTGAGATTTTTCCTCCTCAATTGTGTACAAATGCCTCATTATATATGAGACTAATGACAAACAAACAGTAATTCCAGAGACTGAAGAGATCCCCTGTGCTAAGGGGCAGTTACTGCAAAAGCATGGGGTTTGAGTTGAAAGTTCCAGAACCCATAAAAAAGTCTAGTTTGAGCCGGGCGGTGGTGGCGCACGCCTTTAATCCCAGCACTCAGGAGGCAGAGGCAGGTGGATCTTTGTGAGTTCGAGGCCAGCCTGGGCTACCAAGTGAGTTTCAGGAAAGACACAAAGCTACACAGAGAAACCCTGTCTCAAAAAACCAAAAAATCAAAAAAAAAAAAAGTCTAGTTTGGCCATGTGTGCCTATAAACATAGTGCAAAGGCAGATGCAGTGACAGGAGGATTTCTGAAGCTTAGTGAACGGCAGCCTAGCTCTAAGTTCAGTAAGAGGCTGAGTCTCGAGGGAATAACACTGAGAATCATCGGAAAGGACACTTGGCAACTTCATCAAGCCTTATTCACACAGCTTTGTGAACATACACTAGAATGCAACACACACACACACACACACACACACACACACACACACACTTAGCTTTATAAATAAACTTCACCTTAAAGTGAATATATGGGAAATCCTATTTTAAGCAAATGGCATGAGTAAATAAGAAGGGAAAGTCATTTTAATATCTTGATAAAGAGACTTACAACTAAAACTAATCAAAATAGACAAGGAAGAATGTTTCATTCTAATCAAAGGAGAAATCAGTCAAGGAAATATTGTAATACTAAACATACATGCACCAAACATTGGTGCACTCAATTTCTTAAAATTGTTACTACAGAACTTATAGACAGAGAACAACATATACTTAATTAGTAGTATCCAATTTTAATATCCAACTTTCTGCAATAGATATGCCATATGGACAAAACACATGCAGAGAAGCCCTCTAATGAAATCGTGTGTTATATCAAATGGCTCTAACAGAATATTCCAACTAAAAATACATATTCTATTCAACAGCACATGGAAGCTTATCTAAAATAGATCTTGTACTGGGATATAAAACAAATCTTAACAAATAAAGAATAGTTGAAACAATCTCATTTATCCTCTCTTATCATTTAATAAAACCTTAAATCAACAACAAACATGACACTAGTAAGTAAACAAACATAGGAGATTAAATAAGTCATCCTGAATGATGAAATGCATCAAGGGAGAAACAAAATATCCTGGAACTAAATGGAAATGAAAATACAACATAATAAAACATCTGCAATGTATTAAAAGCAGTTTTAAGAGGGAGGTTTATAGCCCTAATTACTCATTCTTAAAAAAAAAAAAAACAGAAGTTACAAGTAAATGACTTAATGGAGTATTTCATGAATTTAGAAAAACAACAATAAAGAAAACCAAACCCAGTAGAGAGAAAGAGATAATAAAAATCAAAACACGAATCAATGAAATAGAAGTAAATAAAATAATGCACTGAGTCAATGAATATAAAAGTTGGTTATTTGAGGAGATAGTTTATGGGGAAATGGAAGCCTTGATTTATTCTTGGTGGTAATGTAAACTGCTACAGCCACTCTGGAAAGGTAAATGGAGAATACTAAATAAGAAATACTAAACTGTAAACAATAAGAACAATTATCAGGCAAAAATCACACTTATCATGTCTAATCTGTTTATATTTGTTGTATTTTGAGAAAATGCTCCATTATTTATTTTATTTTGATGAGTCCAAAGGTCTGCACCTAATTTACTTTCTATTATAACTAAGGAAAATTGTAACTTTAACTCCATCAAACACCACAGAAGAATATAATATTGCCTGAGTAAACAGGAAGTTCAGAACAAGCCACTTCTAAAACTAAGAAATTACAGAGACATCTGGCTGCCTACAGTCACCCCAAGGTTCCTGTGTAATGTTGGGGCATCCATATTTGTCCTACATGCCTAGAATATTTGACAGACTTTTCTGTGAAGCAGGAAGTTTTGAAGGACTGTACTACCCTGTCTTGATAAAGATTGACACTAGCTTTTCTTTCTGTCCCACTAGTTCAGTTTGGACAGCATATTGTCAGCAGTCAAGGCAAGAGCAGTTGCTTGCCTAAATGGCTAGCTTTTGCCATAAAGAAAGAAAACCCCATATGAAGGTTCTTTTATGCCCATTCAGCCTTTTCTAAAGTAAATTGGTGCTACCAGGAGCAGATAGATGTGTCTCATTGTCATGTAGGCAGAATTATCTAATTTTTTTTGTTGTTGTTGCTTTGTTTTTGTTTTTCGAGACATAGCTTCTCTGTGTAACTTTGCGCCTTTCCTGGAACTCACTTGGTAGCCCAGGCTGGCCTCAAACTCACAGAGATCTGCCTATTTCTGCTTCCCAAGTGCTGGGATTAAAGGCGTGTGCCACCAGCGCCCGGTCAATAAAATCTTGGGAGTCAGATATCAGGGTAAGAACATGAATGGTTAGAGAAGTGGTGGTAACGGACCAGTGACCTCTCCTCTCCCTTTCCTTTCTCTAAGCAAAGGGCCTGAGACCCTCTCTAAGCCCTGCCCTACTGCTTCCTTTATCTGTCCTCAGTTCCCCAAAACCTCTATGGTTAACTTTGGTCAGCTAATAGCTAGTTCCATCCTCTTATTCAAAACAAACTTTATTTTCAGTCTCAAGAGCTTCAGAATGCAATCAGCATACCACACAACAGTATTTAAAATAGGAAAATTGTATACAAGAATAGAAATAATAATTTACTTAAATGAAAATGAATGCTGTCATTAAGAATATAGGATGAGGTTTCAGACTTGGCTTTCATGAGGAGCTGGTGCTATTAGGTTTGTGTGAAGTGCTGTGAGACTTGATGCAGGAAGTTGAGAAGAGAGCATGGCTGACCTAGGAAACCCTGACAAGGCAACCCTGCAGAAAAGGAGGTGGAGATGGTGTAAAAGCCACAGGGATGGAAAATACCAAGAAAACAAGGCCCTCTGAATTAACAGGGGAGAATGTCATATGAACTCAGAGAGAAGGAAGCAACAAGCACAGGGACTGCACAGGTCTCACTAGCCAATCAGGCCCTCCAGGCGACCTGTCAGTCAGAAGTGGTGCAGGGTCCTTGTAGCAGCCAGCTTCAGGCTTGACTCTGAAGAGGAGAAGGTGCCATTGATTCTGTGTGCTGTGTTGTGAATGCTGCTGCAGGAAGCTGAGTAGAGAGCATGGACAAGCTGGGAACCCACAACATGCATGTATGACGGCAAGCCAGAAGAGGGCACCAGATCTCATTACAGATGGTTGTGAGCCCCCATGTGGTTGCTGGGAATTGAACTAAGGACCTCTGGAAGAGCAGTCAGTGCTCTTAATCTCTGAGCCATCTCTCCAGCCCCAGTGTGTTTCTTTTTAAAGAATACAGTGACATATAATGATGTACATGTTGACATCACTCATGATGAATGGGCATTGTTGGATCTGGCACAGAGGAATCTCTACAAATATGTGATGCTGGAGACCTATATGAACCTCAATGATATAGGCTACAGTTGGGAAGATCTTGAAGTTGAAGAACATTGTCAAAGTTCTCAAAAACATGGAAGGTACGAAAGGAGTCATACTACAGAGAAGTCATATGAACATGCTCAGTGTGGTAAAGCCTTTGTAAATCACAGTCATCCTCCAAGGTATGAAAGAACACATACTGGAGAGCGACCCTATGAATACAATCAATACGGTAAAGCTTTTGCACAAGACAGTCGTCTTCAAAATCATGAAACAACACATACTGCTAAAAAACCTTATGGATGTAATCAATGTGGCAAAGCCTTTGCCCATCGAAATATTCTTCAATTTCATAAAAGAACACATACTGGAAAGAAGTCCCATAAATGTAATCAATGTGGTAAAGCCTTTGTTCGCCATAGTCATGTTCAAGAGCATGAAAGAACACATACTGGAGAGAAACCTTATGAATGTAATCAGTGTGGTAAAGCCTTTGCTCGTCACAGTGCTCTTAAATTGCATGAAAGAATACATACTGGAGAAAAACCTTATAAATGTAATCAGTGTGGTAAAGCCTTTGCTCAAAATGGTGCTCTTCAAAGGCATGAAAGAACACATACTGGAGAAAAACCCTACCAATGTAATGAGTGTGGTAAAGCCTTTGCGCAGCCCAGTCATCTTCAAGGACATAAAAGAACACATACTGGAGAGAAACCCTATGAATGTAATCAATGTGGTAAAGCCTTTGCACAGTCCAGTGATCTTCAAGTACATAAAACAACACATACTGGAGAGAAACCCTATGAATGTAATCAATGTGGTAAAACCTTTAGTCGTCGCAGTAATCTTCAAATGCATAAAAGAACACATACTGGAGAGAAACCATATTTATGTGATCAGTGTGGTAAAGCTTTTGCTCATTACAGTCATCTTCAAGGGCATGAAAGAACACATACTGGAGAGAAACCCTATGAATGTAATCAGTGTCATAAAGCTTTTGCTTATCTCAGTACTCTTCAAAGGCATGAAAGAAGACATACTGGAGAGAAACCCTTTGATTGTAATCGGTGTGGTAAAGCTTTTGCTTATCACAGTAATCTTCAAAGGCATAAAAGAACACATATTGGAGAGAAACCCTATGAATGTAACCATTGTGGCAAAGCCTTTGTTCATCACACTGCTCTTCAGTTGCATGAAAGAACACATACTGGAGGTGAAACCATACATTTGTAATAAGTGTGGTAAAGCTTTTGCTCATCACAATGTGCTTCAATTTCATGAAAGAAGACATAATTAAGAGAAACTCCATGAATTTATACAGTGCGGTAAAGCCTTTGCACAGCCCAGTAATCATCAAGTATATAAAAATTCATACTGAAGAGAAACCCTACGAATATTATCAATGTGGTAATGCCTAGTGAAAACATAGCAAACGTATAATTGTAAAGCTTTTAGTGTGTAATTGGTCTTTAATTGGTAAAGCCTTTGATTATAACATTAGATGTTGAAGATCTGAAAAAAAAAAAACTAATACCAAAGGAAATCTGAATATATATGAATTAGTATGATCTTCAGCCAACATAATTAAATTCAATTACAGAAGATTAATTATTTTGGAAAAAAATCTAAAATGTGTCAATCTGTTCAAGCATTATAATATCTTTATTTTACTTGTACCTGTCAACTAATATGGACAAAAGACCTTTAAATTAAATGATAAGGTAACCCTATTAGATTTCATACTTCTTTTCAGATACATGAAATAATACTGGTGTAAAATTTTATAGATGTTTATCATTGCTTTTCTGTTGCTTTGATAATGGATCATATCTAAGTGAACTTAGAAAAGGGTTTAATTTGGCCCTTGGTTCCAGAGCAATACATGAACATTGTAAAAGTGGCATGGAAACAAGTGTCAGACATGACAGTTAAAGCATGAGGCTAAGAATTCACATTCTTGTACTGCAGCAAGAAGCAGAATATGTAAATTGGAAATGGTATGCAGATATGAACTCTCAGGCCAATCTCCAGTGACAGATTTCTTTCAGCAGGGTAGCAGTTCTTAAATCTTCCCAAATGGTTTCCCAGACTGAATATGATTTATTTCTCTGACATCATGTCTCCATGCTTGATTTCTGGTACATGGACCAATTCATGATGGAGAAAATCTCTGTAACCCTTTAGATGCCTCAATACCCATGTTACCAGAATTATAATAGAAAATCATTCATGATTGAAAATTAGTTTAATGATTTGTTTTTACTTTAATTATGCAATAATTATAGTCTTTCTGTAGGTATATGTATGTGCATTCTGGTTCCCAAGAAGGTTAGACCCTTGGCCCTGCTTATAGCAGGAATTACTCAAAGACATTGAGAACCAGACCTTGGTCCAGGAAATGAACTTGTATTAAAGACTTGGCCATGTCTCTATCTCTGTCAACACTTTAAAGTTTTTATATCATCTTCATACCAGGAAATATATAGGTACTCATACAAAAGAAAACCCTATTTGTGTAAACTTTATGTAAGAGTTTAGACATCACAATTCTTTTCAGTTTGAAGGAAAAAAACCTTGTTTTAAGTCTTTTCCCTTGTAGCTTTGAAGTAAGTAAGTTATTAAACAAGTTCACTAAAGACTGAAAAAAAAAAAAAGAATATAGGATGAAACACTGAGGTGCTAAAAGGAGAGAGAAACACCTATATCCAAGAAAATATCTTCTAATAGTGAAGGAGAAATAAACTATTTATCAGAAATAGTATCGGAATTGTTCTCTAACAGATCTAACTTGCCAGCAGTATTATAAAAAGGAAAATTAGGTCTGGTGTGGCATGCCTTTAATCCCAGCACTCAGGAGGTGAAAGCAGATGGATCACTGTGAGTCTGAGGCTCATCTGGTCTACAGGACAGCCCAGGATACACAGAGAAATCCTTTTTTGGAAAAAAAGAAAGATTATCCATCTCATTAATTAAACTGCATGTATTAAGTAGAAGAACATTAGGAAATTTAAGTACTGACAACTATTTTATCCCTGCATTAGTTACTATATGCAATACTGTGTTTAAATTAATGATAGTAAGTATGTCTAACAATTACTTCAATAAAAATTGAAAATGAAAATATTGTAAGTGGTGGAAGACGGGTTGGTGAATTTGCATTATAATAATCTGCTCTATCATAAAAGCATATTATTATCTGAATACGAGTGGCCATAGGCTATCCTTTCTTTGAATCATCATGGGGCTGATGAGATAGCTTAGTGAGTTGAGGAGAGGTGTTGGAGTCCAGGCTTGACAACTCAGGGATCTCAAAGGTGGCAGGAGACATCACCATCTTGAGAGTTGTCCTCTGGGCTTCGTATGCATGTTGTGGCATGAGCATGCCTACACACACATGCACACACACACACACACACACACACAAACAAAATAGAAATTTAAAATTCTGAACATGCAACCTAGAAGTTCGAGGTCTCAGATGAAGAATGGGCCCACTCATAACATTGAAGACCTTTAGAGTAATCAGTGTGTATAAAAGGATTCTAGTTGATGAAAGATTCAACATAGCTCTACACAAAATATTTCCTTATTTCTTATATTCATTAATTCATCATGAAACAGGAAAGTATAAAAGATTTCAACTGAAAATTGATTATAAATGGCAATAAAATTATCAATTTCAAAGAAACATGGTTACAAAATATGGAAAAATATTTATACACTTCAAGCAAATACTTGATCACCATGTGTTTCTTTTTGTGTGTGAGTTTAGCTGACTCATATGCAAGCCATCACTATTGAAATGAGTATTTTAATGAACATTTCCTTTCATCTCTAATCAGAAATGCAATCTGTTCTTTGAGAAAAATCTCCTGGCTTAAAAAAATTTTAATCTCTGCAAAACTGCTTTCTCCTATGTTGTTGTTTTAATAGCTCTATCCTCGTAACTGCTAAAGTTTTATGCGTATTTATGGAAGGCATGCAGTGCATGATACTTTCTGCATCCTGCTGTTGGCTTCAGGAACAAGGCGATGCTCTTTTGCACTAGGATATTTGCTAAAATTTTATAGAGATTTGTATCATCAGTTCACATTAGCAATTTTTTTTTTTAGGGTGAGAAGAAATAGATCACAATGTGAGAAGAGAAAGCATCATGAAAGGGAGAAAAATTACCCAGTCCCTCTGTTTCAATATATATCACCATTTATTCTGTCTTGGATTTAAAGTTTTATTGCAGTCAAGATTCAAATATTCTGTACACTGGGCCCTCCAGTAAGCCTTGTGGTGTATACTTCATTCCTTATCTTCACAGCTCTCTGGTAAAATATTACTCTGACTTATGCAAGGGCCTCCTATCTGTCCTTACCTCTACCTTGCCCTGTCTATCCTAAATAAGCCACCAGAGTAACTCTTCTTAAGTTGTAAGTCAATAATGTGATCTGGCTTAGACTATTTCAGATATTCAGTTTTTCCCAAATATCACAAATGTTCCTATATCTTCCACAGATTTCAAGATTATTTATGTGATTCTAGGCAATTCTTCCCTTTATTTTTCTTATCCCTGATATCCTGTTTCTCCTCACTCAGTAAGACTGTAAGGATCAATATCCCCAGTGCCTGTAGCTATAAGTTTCTCAGGTCCCCCTCCTGGTGGTCCCCTGCAGGCCAGACAAATCTCTCACCTACAGCTACTAAGAGCCAAGTAAACACACAGAGGCTTATATTATTTACAAATTGTATGGCTGGCCTATGGCAGGCTTCTTGCTACCTAGCTCTAATATCTTAAATTAACTCATTTCTATTAATCTGTGTTTTGCCACGTGTCTGCTGACATGTTGTTTCTTAGGTGGCAGGCTAGAATCTCTCTCCAAACTCCATCTCTCTCTTTCCTGCAGCTCTCCTTAGATTATGTGCCTGCCTTAAGCTGCCTAGGCGTAGGATAAAGCAGCTTATCTATTAACCAATGGGAACAACATATATTCACAGCATACAGAAAAACATTCCCCCAGTACTTCCCCTTTTCTATCTAATAAAAATGGAAGGTTTTAGCTTTAATATAGTAAAATTATATATAACAAACAGTTATCAAGCAAGAATTACAGTTACAATATTTAGTCTATCTGTATTTGGCAAAATTAAAGAAAATATTTTGTCATCTATATTTGTGAGTCTAAAGTTTCACATCTAATTTATCTTTTATTATAACAAAGGAAAATTATAACTATCTAGCCTTCAACTACATTAAAGACCCCAGAAGAATATAATATTACCTAAGTAAACAGGAAGTGCATTGTAAGCAACTTCCAAAAAGCTGGAATGAAGAGACATCTAGCTGCCTGGACCATCACCCAAAGTTCCTCTGCAACATTGGGGCATCAGTCCTTGGCCCACAGGCTTAGCATATCTGAAAGACTCATCTGTGAAGCAGGATTTTCTAAAGAGCTTTCCTACCTTGTCTTGACAAGGATTGGCAGTCCTTTTTTTGTGTGTCCTACTTGTCCATTTTGGACAGCATCCTCTCAGGAGTTGAGGCAAGGGCATTTTCTTGCCCAGTGGCTAACTTTTGCCACAAAGAAAGTAAACTCCATAAAGAGTTTCTTCATTGCCCATCATCTTCTCTTAAGCAGCTTGGTGCTGCCAGGAGGAGACACATCTCATTGTCATAAAATAAAAAACTATGTTATTAAAACATTTTAAATGCTGTGTTCTATAGGTCTTTGAAGTGTTTGAAGATTACCTACCTAATTGAAACATATCTATGTATACGAAGAAAACTTAACTAACATGACTGTAAGTTTGATTATCATGGATGAATAATTATTAATCTATCGTTCTTAATTATATAATTTCAAATGAGCTGCACATACATAATATCTTAAACAAGAGTAGAAATATACATACATTATAACAAAATTAACTTTAAGTTTGAATTAATAAACTAAAATCCATAGCAATGTAAAACATTTTTAAAAAGTTGTTGCCTTTTAAAAGTAAATTCAGTAAAAAAAACAAAAACAAAAACAAAACAAACAAACAAACAAAAGGCCAGGTGGTGGTGGTGGTGGCGGCGGCGGCGGCGGCGGCGGCGGCGGCGGCAGCAGCAGCAGCGGCGCACGCCTTTAATCCCAGCACTCGGGAGGCAGAGGCAGGTGGATCTCTGTGAGTTCGAGGCCAACCTGGACTACAGAATGAGTTCCAGGAAAGGCGCAAAGCTACACAGAGAAACCCTGTCCCAAAAAAAACAAAACAAAACAAAAAAGTAAATTCAGTAATCTACTTTTTTATCCCATCATATCTATACTATCCCTTTTTCTTTTTTAGAAAGAGATTGTATTTATAATCAACCCCCTTTAAATAAAATCAACATTTATAAACAATATTTTGGGAATTTGGGCATAGCTTCTAATACTACTTCTTGCTGGTTGGAGTGCTGGCAATCTTATGTGGACACTGAGAATATTAAGAATTACAGTTAAATGTTGGCTGTAGTAGTCTGTGAAGGCTGGGTCATCTCAGCCAGTTACTTTGAAGCTGATTTTGGATGTTGGACCATCTGGGCCATTGAGTCATTGGAGACCTTTCAGGGGGTCTTGGCTGATCAAACCATATTAGCTTGGAAGCAATTCATAAATTCTCATCTTCTGTGGAAACAAAAGCAGAACCTCTTTTCCAAAGCTACGTATTATTAGACATAAATTTTGGTCAACATACTTTTAAAATATACATATTTGTTTAATTTAGTAGCCTTTACAATCAAATGTCTAGCTCCTATTAAAAATCCCAAAGACAATATAATCCAGACTCTGCATGTGTGTGATTTCCATCTTTATATGGCTTATTTTTTATATTATTTTTATTGTCTCTTTAAAGACTTTATTTTTAAAACTATCTATTTTATTATGTAACTGTCTATTGTCCTTTTCCTCTCTCTTCTAAGCCTACAGACATTTTTATATGCAATGTAAATGACTTAGAGGTTTATTTCATCTGAATCTGTCTTCTGTGTATTTATAATCCTTTTCTGACCAGGAGAGATGTTAAATTGTTAAACTACATGGCTAGGACAAAAAGCAGCAGCCTTGGCTTCTGACTCTGTCCACTTCAGCTTCCCAACATGGTAGAGGTACCCAGTGGAGTCATGCTTTCACCACCAATTCTAGGATCCATGCTGCCATCAGGTAGCATGCAACTGGCCCATAAACCCTTTTTGTTTGTATGAGTAAAAGCTAAATCCGCCATGCAGTGTGCTATGCAGCTTGGAGACAGCTCTGTGTACCAAGGTAGGAATCTGCCACACTGCACACAAGCCCAAATGCTGCAGCATCTGTGTACCTTGGTGTCTCTATATCTTGGCATGCATGAGACATGAAGTAGGAAGCTATTTTTAGCTCAATTTTAGAATCTCTCTCTCTCTCTCTCTCTCTCTCTCTCTCTCTCTCTCTCTCTCTTTAGCTTTCTCAAATTTTTGGTGGAAATTCTTCTTACCATATCTGGGTGCCAAATGTAGCTGTAAGTTTCTCAGGTCCCACTTAGCCCCCCCACCCCCAGGCCAGGCAAATCTCTGTTACCATGGCCCTGCAGCTGCTCAGACCCAAGTAAACACACAGGCTTCTATTATTTACAAATTGTATGGCCTATGGCAGGTTTCTTGCTAGCTAACTCTTGTATCTTAAATTAACTCATTTCTATTAATCTATGTTTTGCCACATGCTCCATGGCTTACCAGTCTACTGACATGTTCCTCTGGTGGCAGACTGTCATCTCTCTCCAGATTCTGCCTTTCTCCTTCCTGTGTCTCTCTTTGGATTTCATGCCTGCCTCTAAGCTGCCTTGCCATAGGCCAAAGCAGCTTATTTATTAACCAGTGGGAACAACATATATTCACAGCATACCGAAAAGCATCCCCCAGCAGTGGCTAGGTCCACCTTTACAGATTTTACACTGCTGTTTCTTTCTACGGGAGAAGCTCTTTTCCCTCAAATTACTGTCCTTAAAATTATTTTCCTTAGGTGTCTGTTTAATCCTTCCACAAGATGTCTCGTTTTAAAAGTGTCCATATAAGTAGTACACAACTTAGTTTTGTTTGTCTTTGTTTATTTCTTTAATTTCCTTATTTTATGTTATCTGTCTTCCCAGCCACATTGTAAGAACTCTATTGTTCTTATTAACTGACTTGCCTACCAGCTAGAAAGAACATAGTAAAAAGGCTAACACAAACTGTTAATTTTCTGGAAACCTCAGTGTTTTTGCTATGTTTCTGCTACAATATTTTATTGCAGTGTCTCAACAATGAAAAACATTTTTAATACTTATTGTATGCTATATTTCTAATGTTATAATTATTTGCTTATAATCATTATAAAATTATTCAGTAATATATACTTACCCTTTTCTAAATGAGTAATATATTGATTCATTGATGGTAAAATAAGGTACATTTATATGTATGCCCATTGAAATTATTCTGATAAAGTACCAGACATCAAGAATTCTTTTAAATAGTAGAATCCACCATGAAGAGACTAAGTCCATGATAGTGGCATTGGCACAATTTATGTTGCCATATATTTAAGAATTCTGATCATAGTGTGTGACATTTCTTTGATTCTCACAGAATTGTGCCATTTAATTATCTTGCTCTGCATGAGGCTGTGACAGTTATCAATTGCAGTCAGTTGTCCAAGGCCTGCCAGTTTGGGAGCATGTATTGCCACCTGAATCTTCTGCTTCCTCTGTCTATGTCAGTTATATGTCCAGATGTTGCAGTATGTGTCACTTTCATTTGTGCATATTTTGGAAGGACTGAGACAACCTGATATGCAGAATACCTAGATGTAACTTGTTATTTATGTCAGGACCTAAAAGTGGTCAAATAAATAATAGTAGGATTTCCCAGAATCTCTCTTGAATGTGTTGGCAATACATGGCTTGGTCAGATGACCTTCATTGCAATGAGTAATTGAGACAGTATTTACCATACAGAAATATAAATCTTAGTTTCTCATAACCAATAAATTCTATATTGTGCTCTCTGAGAAAAAGGCTACTATCCCTACTCTATGAAACAGTATGCTGTTTTCTATCTACTATTTTGCTTTGTTTTATTCAGTATAATAAAATTTTAAGAAAAACACATTAATATACAAAAATATAACAAAACTCAGTGTATGAATATAATAATATTGTTTAACCTGAAAAGTTACAATCTAAAAATGTGTAACTGCAATGAAGAAATTTAATACATTTTTACAGGAAAGGAACAATAATACTTAAATTACTACCAATTGTCTGGGAATGATTATCTCTGCTTTCCCAGGTCTGAGATTACAGGTATTATAGGCTGCACTTTATGTAGGTTCTGTGAATTTGAACTAACGTCTTCATGCTTGCAGAGCATGTGTTTTTGTGATTTAAAAAAATGCCTTTGGCCCACCTGACACTATTCCTTTAATATGAAATGTCAGCTTCCTAACTATCTGGTTCTGAAGTGTATCTGTCTGGATTTCCTACTGTGTTCTTCAAGTCTGTTCCTCAAGCTTTACAATACTAGCATGTTGCTTCCAATTAATTTTAATTATATGTGTGTATGTGTGCATATAAGGTGACTATGTAGCCTTATTTCTTTCTCTGTGTATTGTTATTTGTATATATTAAGGGTACTGTATTTTATGTATTAACTTCATATCCTACTACTTTGTTGAATGTATTTATCAGGTCTTAGATTAGTTTCAATGGAGTATTTGGAGGTTTTTACACATAAAACCCTATCACCTGCAACTACAGGTATTTTCTAGAATCTTCCTTTATTATTTGTATCCCTTCTAGTCCCCTCATTTTTCCTATTTCTCTAGATAAAAATTCAACTCCTGTGTTGAACAGGAGTGAGGAGAGTGATTGTTTTTAACATTGAAGTTGCTTTTAAGATTCATTTGGATATGCAGGCATATATTAAAATAGAAAGCGTACAATCTGTAACTGATTTTAAGAGTCTGATGAAGTTGTAGTGTTTAGTACTTATGGTAACATTACAATAAAATATATAAGTAGACCAAACATAAATGTCAATTCAAAAAATACAATAGTAATCCAAATATGATAGGTATTTATTGGTTTTAATACATTTTAAATAACATAAAATTTTGTCGCTTCCCCTTACCTTCCCTCATTCCACCCACTTCAGTGTTACCTCCTCCAATTTTCTCTCATGTGTGTCACTCACTCTCTTATTGTTACTGTTACACATGTACATATATATGCACAAACACATAAATACAATCTAAATAAAAAGAAAAGTTTTAACTTTAACACAATAAAACTATAACCTAAAGATTACATTTTTAGACATTAAAACTTTATTTTTTTATTTTTTTATTTTACATACCAACCACAGTTTCCACTCCCTCCTTTCTTCTAGTTCTCTCCCTCTACCTCTTCTCATGTCCCCAATCCACTCCTCAGAAAGGATAAAGCCAAGCCTTTCCCCATTGCATCAAGGCTAATCAAAGCATCCCACAGAAGGGAATGGGTTCCAAAATGCCAGCTCATGTATCAAGAACAGAACCTTGTCCCACTGCTAGGGTCCTCACAAACAGACCAAACTACACAATTGTCACTCACATGCAGAGGGCCTAGTTTGGTTCCATGTATACTCTCTAAACTGTCAGTCTAGAGTCTGTGAGCTCCTATGGGATTAGGTCAGCTGTCTCTGTGGGATTCCCCATGTTGGTCTGGACCCCTTTCCAGGGCAATCCATGCATCCCTCCATAAGACAAATCTTAAAATGTTTTATTAATAAAAACTCAGGAGCCAGGTATTGGGGTAAATTCTGAAAGATAAGAGAGACAGAACAAAGCACAACAATCTTCACCTTGCCATCTGCTCAGCTGATCTTGTTTCTTCAGACTGAAATCCTCTGAGTCCTCATGAGAATGGATCTCAGCTGAACTGCTGCTGAAAGCCTAAAAGCTTAAAAAGCCTCTCGTTCCTGGTTTTCACGCCTTATATACCTTTCTGCTTCCTGCCATAACTTCCTAGTATTAAAGGCATGTGTCTTTCCCAAGCAAAGACATGAGATCTCAAGTGCTGGGATTAAAGGTGCATGTCAATAAGCCTGGTTGTTTCCCTTGTGGCCTTGAACTCACAAGGATTAAGATGGATCTCTACCTCTGGAATCGAGGATTAGAGGCATGTGCTACCACTGCCTAATCTCTATGTTTAATCTAGTGGCTGTTCTGTTCTCTGACCCCCAGATACATTTATTGGGGTACACAGATATAATATCACCATATTTCAGGGTCTTCCTTGTTACCTAGCTTACCTGGGGCTGTGGACTGTAGCCTGGTTATCCTTTACTTTACATCTGACATCTACTTATGAGTGAGTATGTACAGTGTTTGTCTTTCTAGGTCTGGGTTACCTCACTCAGGATGTTTTTCTAGTTCCATCCATTTGCCTGCAAATTAAATGATGTCATTGTAAAAAATTTTCTTAGATAAAAATCTTAAGCTTTTATCTCTCACAGCCCTTAGATTTTACATCTCTTTTGTAAGTTTCTTTTCTGAATTTGGTAACAAGGAAAAATGTAAAACTGTAACAATTTAGTCTTCAGCCCCATCAGAGACTAGAGGAGGAAAAAATATTACCTGAGTGAACAGGAAGTGCAGAACAAGCCATTTCCAAAACTATAGAAATGACAGAGACAGCTTGATGCCTGGACAGTCACCCAAGTTTTCTCTGCAACTTTGGGGCATCCATCTCTGGCCTACAGACCTAAACTATCTGACAGACTTCTCTGTGAAGCAGGAATTTTGAAGGACTGGCTTACCTTGTCTTGGCAAAGTTTGGTAGTTAACATCCTTTGTGTCCTGCTTGTCCAATTTTGATAGCATACTGTCAGTAATTGAGACAAGGGCAGTTTTTGCCCAATGGCTAGCTTTGCCACAATAAAGCAAACTCCCTATGGAGATTCTTCCTTGTCTGTTATCTTCTCTGAATTAGATCGGTGCTGCCAGGGACAGATGTTTCTCACTGTCTCCAAAAGCCTTATGTTATTAAAACATCGTAAGTGTCATATTCTTAGATCTCTGAAGAATTTGAAAACCACTTAAATATCTAAAATACATGATGCTAAATAAATCTTACTCCTTTCTACATTTGAACCTTTACTACAAGTTCGATTTTTATCTTAATTATCCTAAATAGTTTGTAGTAATAACTTTCAAGGACTAGAACTTTACATTAAACTTTTAAATGAATTGCATAGGTACAATACCTCAAACAAGAATAAAAACATATATGAAGTACATGATAGCAAAAATAATGTTAAATTTGCATAACTATACAAAAACCCATACCATTGTAAAATATTTGAGACTAGTAGTTGTTTTTTAGCTTAAAAGTAGGTTAAATAATCTATCATTTTCCCAGAAAAATAAGGACTAAGAATGAAGAAATAGAGTTGTTTTCTTGCCCATGACTTTAATGAAAGTATGTAAACTCTGGGATTATATATATCATTGTCAGGTACAAGTTTCATTTTTTTGTAGTAGACAGATTGTTCAGATATATATTATTGATTTGAAGACTGCCTATTAAGTTAACAGTTAGCTATAGATATGCATTACAATGTGTTCAATACTTTTACCTCTCATGTACTTGTTTTTAATTATTAAATTTGATAACCCTAATTACTTTAATATATTTTCAAAATTAAATCACCCTGCAATCTGAGATAAATACTTCTTAGGCTTAGTACATTCCTTAACTGAATTCACTATCATTTCAGTTAGTTTTGCCTGCAAGTTTTAATGTGAAGCTCGCACCTGATCTTTACTAGAGGCATCTTTTGTCTCATTGTTAATTTGGAACCATATTAGAAGTACAAAATGAGTATAATGAGAATTATTCTATTATAGAAAAAGAATACTCTTGGCTGGGTTAATTTACATTCTCACCAGAGGTAAATAGAGTGCTTCCTGATACCTTTGCCAGTATTAGATGCTGCTTATCTTCTTGAATATCAAGAACTTCAATCGCAGTGAGTTTGATTTTGCATTTCCTGCATAGGTAATGGTATTGGATAGTTTTTGATAGATTTATTGATTATGTAAACTTTTTTGTTTGGAAATTTTTTGTTAGTATTCAATGCCCATTATGTAATTGACTCATTTTTTCTTTTGTTTTTAGTTTACTCTTAGTTCTTTGTATATTCTTGCTATTAAGCCCCTGTTGAATATAAATTTGACAAGATTTGTATCGTATTTAATAGGCTATCTCTATGTGTTTTTTGTTTTTGTTTGTTTTGTTTTGTTTTACATTCACTCCTCCATTATATCTGTTGTTATTTTTGGAGCTATTGTGCTCCTTCAACAAATGCAGCTCTTTTAAAATATTTATTAATGAAAAATTGCAACTCACCTTGAGTTTTCATGTTATTGATGTGCAGGAACCATATTCAATCCTCTTTGCGTCATTTATGTTGCCAAAGTTTTGCCATTTAGGTATGCCAAGATCTTGAGGTGTTTTTTGTTTTCCTCTAGACTTTTCTAAGTTTCATGTTTGCAGTAAATTCTTTAATTAATTGAAATTGATTTTTGAAGAGATAAAAATTGGCATATAGATAGATAAAAATTGGGATATATATCTTCTAAATATAGATATACAGTTTTTCTGAAACCATGAGTTAAAGATTCTCTCTCTGCCCCTGTTGCATACTTTTCATACCTTCTATAATATGCAGATGGGCAATTTGGCTTGCTTCTTTATTTATTCTACTGATTTGTATGCATGCTTCTGATACTATGGCTCTATAGTATAATTTGATATGTTCTTTTTACTCATGATTGCTTTAGCTATATGAGGTGTTTTGTGTTTAAATATGAATATTAGGGTTGTTTCTATAGCAACACATAGTCACAGTGTACAGAAAGACCATTCCACAACAAATCTGTTTGTTCTGGGGCTGTAGAGATTACCTAGCAGTTATGAACACTGGCTGTTCTTCCAGAGGACCTAAGTTCAATTCCCAGCATCAACATGTTAGCTCACAACTGTCTTTATCTCCAGTTACAGAGAATCTGGCATGCTCACACAGACATACATGCAGACAAAACATCAATTCCCATAAAATAAAAACAATTGTGTCTGCCCTCATATTTGGGTCATAAATGTTAAGAATTGAAATGTCACCTTAGTGAATTTTTTCTTAGATGATTATGTAGTGATTTTCCCTTTCTCTTTGGATTAGTTTTGTTTTGATATATCAAAAAGTGTTTAGAGTCTTTATGGGATTTTTTAATGTATGAACAAGTGTATCTCTGTTTCTTGTACCTTCTGGGAGAGGGAAAATCACTTTTCTCTAATAGAGTAGCACTGGTTTGTAGCATAAATCTTAAAAGATCTTTTTAATAGAAACAAACCTGAAGCAAGGTATTGGGGTGAACACTGAATGATAAAAGAAACAGAATAAGCCACATCCAACCTTGCCAATTCTTCAGCTGATCTTGTTTCCTTAGACTGAAAGCCTCTGAATCCTCATCCAAATGGATCTCAGCTGGATTGCTGCTAAAAGCTAAAAGCTTAAAAAGTCCTCTAGTTCCTGACCCTCATGCCTTATATAACTTTCTGCTTTCTGCCATCACTTCCTGGGATTAAAGGCATGTGTCTTTTCCAAGAAAGACATGAGATTTCAAGTCCTAGGATTAAAGGTGTGTGTCACCAAGCTTGTCTCTGTTCCTTAGTATGGCCTTGAACACACAGAGACCCTGCCTGCCATCTGATTGGATCAAGGGCATATGCCACCAGTGCCTGACTGCTATGTCTATCTAGTGGCTGTTCTGTTCTCTGACCCCAGATAAGTTTATTGGGGTGCACAATATATCAACCACATTTCCCTTTTTTTGTTTAACATTAAAAAAAGTTATAACTAATATAAGAAAAAATATATACAATAAATACAGTAAAGAATTATCTTAACAATATCTAGTCCATTAACATTTGACAGATTAAGACAAAAAATTTCATTACTTATCCTATTTATAACAAGTAGTTCCTTTTTAAAAGTAGATTCAATAATCTATCTTTTTATCTTATCATATCCATATTCTCCCTTTTATCTTTTCTAAGTAGATTCAGAAATCTACCTTTTATCTTATAATTTCTATATCTTCTCTTTTTTCTTTTCAGAGTAATTCAATAATCTACCTCTTATCTATATCCTCTTTTTCTTTTTCTTTTTTTTAAACAAGAACCCTAAATTTAATCTCCTTTGTTTAGCCTTTTTTTTTTACCATTAACAATTAACAACTTGTAACCAACCATTGTAAACAATGTAAATATCTATAACTCATTAAACGACCATAAAGCACCCACCCCACCTCTTGGGAATGTGAATGTCCTGTTCTTAAAATTACTACCTGCTTTTGGGGTGAAGACATCTTTAGGGAATCCTGAAAAGAAAATTTTTGGGTTAATTGTCAAGTCCTGAGAGGGTTAGTTGTATCATTTGTCCAGTATCTGAATAATGGGAAAGTGCAAGTCTTGTCTCAAGTCTTTGCTCAAGTAGTCTGTGAATCTGGATCATCTCAGCTAGTCATCTTGAAATTGTCCTGAACAGTTTGTAGTCCAAAGTCAATCTTCCTGTGGTGTTAATCAGCTTAATGGCTTTACCATACATAGTCCATGTGGAATCATCATTGTGGAATCCCATCATGTTTTTGAAGATTTTGAAGTCACTGTTAGGCATGTTCATGGTTCTCTGCAGACACTTTTTTTTTCCCTCCTCTGTGATTTGGAGCAATCACAGTCTGATAAATGTCTGTCTCTCAGAACCACGGTCTTCCTTAGAAGAGAATATCTTTACAGCATCTTCTTCTCCCCACAATTTGCCTCATCAAACTTCTCCAAATTGACCTTTGCCAATGCTTTCTTGTAACACGATGGTCCTGGAAATTGTTGTCTGAACAAGCAGTGGTAAACCCTCCATCTCCAGTAGCAGCATCACCATCACCACCAACATGATGAGAAGCAGCTTGTAGCTCAGAGCAGAAACCACTACCTCCATGGTTCTGCTGCCACTATTTTTGGCCCAGCCCTGACTGCAGCCTCTCCTCAGCAAACCTCCCAGGCTGACCTTGAACTTGGGTTCCTCCTGCTTCTGTCTCCTTTAGCAACTCCTACTGGCATGCATCATCATAACTGGCAAAATGTAGCTTGGGTTAAATTTATAATCATTTTAGTTAGGTTTTCTCATTATACAAAAATATTTTTTAATTAGATAGGTAATCTTCAAACACTTCAAAGACCTATAGAATATGACATTTAAAATGTTTTAATGTCTTCAGCTTTTCATGACGATGAGACACATCTGTTCCTGGCAGTACCAATTTACTTCAAAGAAGATAGGCATATAAGAATAGATGTTTATAGCGTTTGCTTTAGTGTGACAGGGCTAGCCAGTTGGGCAAGAAATTGCACTTGCCTGAACTGCCTGAGAGTATGCTATATAAAGTGGACATGCAAAACCCACTGGAAAGTGACTGCTAAACTTTGCCAAAAAAAAAAAAGACAGGATGGTCTTTCAGGGTTCCTGCTTCATAGAAGAAACTGCCAGACATTCTGCAAAACACAGAGGAGAGCAACTGACAAACATTGCCAACATTGGTGGAGGAGTCCTTCAAATTTCCTGCCTCACTAAAAAGTGCCACATACTCTGTAGGTTAATGATGAATGCCTTAACATTACAAAAAAATTTGGGGTGACTATCCACACAGCCAGATGTCTCTGTCATTTCTAGAGTTTTGGATGTTGCTCGCAATGCACTTCCTGTTTACTCAGGTAATATATTCTTCTGGGGTCTTTAATGTTGTTGAAGACTAAATAGTTATAGTTTTTCTTAGTTATAATAGAAAGTAAATTAAATACAAAACTTTAGACTCACCAAAATAAGATAGATAATTATTTCCTCTAATTTTGCCAAATGCAAATGGATTAGATAGTATTACTGTAATTGTTAGTTAATAACAGTTTTTGTTGTATGTAATCTCACTATGTTAAAGTTAAAACCTTTCTTTTTAATTAGACAAAAAGGAGAAATGCTGTGGAATAATAATCTTGTACACTGTAAAGATTTGTCACTCAAATTGGCTTAATGAAATGCTACTTTGCCAGTGGCCAGGCAGAAAATACAGGTGGGGTGATCAAATTATGGATGCTGGAAAGAGAAAGAGCAGAGTCTGGAGTCACCAGCCAGACACAGAGGAAGCAAGATAAAAATGTTACAGTGAGAATAGGTACCAAGCCATGAGTCTAAACATAAATAATAATTATGGGTTAATTTAAGTGTAAGAACTAGTTAGTAATAAGTCTGAGCTACCAGCTGAGCATTTATAATTAATACAAGCCTCTGTGTGGTGATTTAGGAAGCAGCTGCTTGGTATTTTGGAGTTGCTGGTGGGTCAGAAACTTCCATCTATACTTTTCAGTTGGTGGTATGACATCATCACTACCTTTCATCTTTATGGTGGAATTAATTCTGACTTAAGCATGCTTGGGGTTTCACATATCTCTGTGAGTTCATACATACAGGTTTCCTGTAGCTAGAGTTTTCCTGCCTTGGCCACATTCAGGACAAATCTTTGTTACCCACCAGTCCCACAGCTGCTCAGACCCAACCAAGTAAACACAGAGACTTATATTGCTTACAAACTGTATGGCTGTGGCAGGCTTCTTGCTAACTGTTCTTATATCTTAAATTAATCCATTTCCATAAATCTATACCTTGCCATGTGGCTTGTGGCTTACCAGCATCTTCACATGCTGCTTGTCCTGGCGGTGGCTGGCAGTGACTCCTTCTGCCTTCCTGTTCTTTCTTTTCTCTTCTCTGTTAGTCCCACCTATACTTCCTGCATAGCCACTGGCCAATCAGTGTTTTATTTATTGACCAATCAGAGCAACACATTTGCCATACAGAACATCCCACAGCAGTTTCCTCTATGTCTGGAAGATTCTTCTTATAGTCTTCTACCACCTTTGACTTTTAATCTTATTTTACCCTCTCTTATGCAATAATTACTGATTTTTTGAGAACAGAAAGGTGTATAAGATAAATGTCCCTTTTACAGCCACAGTGTCTTATTCTGTGCACCAAATAATTCTAAATCTCTGACTTAACTACTAGAATCTCTGATGAAGATTTGAAGATGATGCATCAATCTATGGGTATAGTAATGAAGAATTAGGATTTTTAAAAACTATGTCCACTTAACAAAACAACTGCAGTAGTTTTTTCTATAGGGAGTTTAAAATGTCTAGTCAACTGGTTTTGGCCCAGCAATGATGCAGTGTATGGATCTCATCTCATGGGAGGGCAATCAAATCAATAAAAAAAGTGGTGGGTTACTATTGCACCTGTGGGTATATGCTGCAAAGTCAATCATTATTGTTATCCATAGGGTTTACAACTGATAAAGGTTGATGACAACTTTTCGCCTCTGGTAGTACAAATAGCACATTCCACACCATAAAAGCTATCTAGGAGGAATAAAGATTCTAGGTCTTTACCAGCTTGATTTCATCATGTTTTATGAGTCAAGTATGTGATGTCTCCAGAAATAAGATCTTCCCATCAAGTTAGAGGGCAACCAACATCATTGCCTTTAATGTTTGGAGGTCTATAAAAATCTTGATGGAGGTCTGTAAAATCTTACATGACAATAACTGGAAAGGAAATAACACATTCTCGTAACTGGCTTGTTTGCTTGTTTGTTAGTCTGTGATATCTTGTGGAGGCACTGCTATATTCTAATATAGGGTTACTATGTTTTAACATAGTTTATTCCATGTAGGTAGTAGGTAGCTTTCCATATGACTTTTTTTGAAAGGTCTTTAGTGTTATCCATCCCTTTCTTTATTAATTCATGTAACTTGCCATCCCATACCTACCTGTTTAATCTTTCCTCTTTTATTAAACACTTTAAGCTTTTCTGACAATGTCTTCCTTCATACAAATCTTTTCTATCTCCTCTCCCTTGAAAGCACTATCCCTGACTACATTCTAATTATCAACTGCATATGTCTCTTAGCAATTTTTAGAAAAAAGTTAGTAATTCATTGAGAATTTTATTGTAGAAAGTTCATTGTTGGTGTTCAAAGGGGATACTGGGCATTGTAGGTTGATTTTATATTCTGTTTCATGAGCTGCCATTTATTAACTTTTGTCTTAATGTCTCTGCTTTGGCCTCCTTTTCATAAAGTCCTTTTCTGTTCCAGTTAATTCAAGCATATTTCCAAGGTTCTTCCTAATGTGAGTCTTATGCTCAAATCCTTATTCCATTTGGAGCTGAGTTTTGTGCAGAATGAGTGATGAGGATCAAGTTTCATTCTTCTACATATAAGCGGTCCAGTTTGTTCAGCATCATTTGTTAAGGATGTAGTCTTTTCTCCAATATATTTTTGGACTCTGTCAAAAAGCAGGTGGTTTATCAGTGTAAGCTATTTGTAGATCCTCAATTCTATTATTTGGATATTTATATTTGTATGCCACTACTGTGCTGTTTTTATTTTATATTTAAAGTGAATTAAGGAACTTCTTTACCTGTTCAATAATATAAAGCTGCAATGAAAAGATTGTTTCAATAAATTCATTACATTTAGTGTAGTCCAACCCTTTATGAGTTAATTACAAATCAAGAATCATCACTTAACTCGATAAGTGAGAAAGGGTTTTATGCTAAGCTAGGTCTCATCCTCATTAGGGATACAGTAAGATAAATTCCCTTTTATATAAGAAGCTGTTTTGAAAGCTGGAAATTTGGATACCTCATTTGTTATTAAAATTGTAAACTTTGTCACAGACAATCAGAACAAAATTAATCCTTAAATTTCCCTTCTAGCCAAGGATTAAATCTCAATAGTATTTGACATGCTATCAAATTCTCAGTAGTGCCTGAGGGAAAATATATCTAACCCACTTTAGAACACTAGCCATATGAATTATTCATAACAGGAGTAGGCTGATTTTCTTTTTCTTTCTTTCTCCCCCTCTTTCATTCTTTTTTCTTTTATTTTTCAATTAAGAAAATATGTGAATTGATCAAAATGTGTCTTAAATATTTAAGCACTCAAATTAAAGGAAATACAGCTTTGGCCAAAGATTAATTATTTTTATTTGGAGAAAACAAACAGGAGAAATTTTGCCTGAGATGACTTAGTAAGAGTAGTGAGAATTGACTTTCCAACAGTCTGAGCAGGATATGTTATGCAAATTGATGTGTTCAGCTGTTGTTCTTTTCCATAGTGTATAAAACAAATGGAAATGTATGAAAATTGCAGCATGGAGGGACTGCATTTGTCAGGGTTCTCTAGAATAAAAGAAATTATAGAATTAATCTCTCCCTCTCTCTTTTTCTCTCTCTCATCCTAAAAATCTCATATATGTGGTTCATTAGACTGACTCACAGGCTGTGCTCCAGCTAATCCAACAATGGTTGCCCTTGTGCAGAAAGTCTAAGAATTGATTAGTTGTTCAGTCCATGAGGCTGGATGTTTCAGCTTTTCTTCAATAGAACCCCAAAGAACTAAGGTTTTGTTGTTGTTTGTTTGTTTTTCAAGACAGAGTTTCTCTGTGTAGCTTTGGTGCCTGTCCTGGGTCCTGGAGCTCTCTAGACCAGGCTGGCCTCAAACTCACTGAGATTTGCCTGGCTCTGCCTCCCAAATGCTGGGATTAAAGGCATGTGCCACTGCCACCCAGCAGAACTAGGTTCTAATGCCAGTGAAAAAATAGGCTTGGCAGTGAGGCAAGAACAAACAGGCAAAGAGCAAAAGTATCCTTCATATATGTTTTATATAGACTTCTTGAAGAAGGCATAGTCCAGATTAGAGGTGAATTATACAGGTTTTTTAAAAAAACGTATTAAAAGTTTATTTTTCCTCCTCAAATATCTAGATTATAAATGGATCTTCCCACTTTAAATTAAGCAAAAATTTCTTAAAGCTGTGCCTCTCCATTTCTGGATTTTATGAAATTTCAGATATAGTACAGTTGACAAACAAGTATAACAATCCACAAGTTCACCCCTTGTTAACTTGACACAAAGCTCCTATGCCATGATTAATTTCTAAATGAACAAAATAACCAAGTCATAATTATGCCTAAATATGATATAACTATCCCATGGAAAACCACAAATGTGTAATAAATTTAGAATAGATGACATGTTCTTTGAGGAACATTCTTTTCATATCTCAAATAAGATAACCATTGACATTCACCTATTTGATGACATATCACATAAAAAAGAAATTTTGAAAACAAAACATTAATAACTTTACAAATGCAATCTTATCAAGTTATGACAGAAACACTCAAGTCAATTATAATCCTCTTTTCTGAAACTGGTCACATGGTTTTAGCTGATATTTATAACCACTTTCCTGATCTACCCACTCTGCATTTTCTCCACAATTGGAAAGCACCCCATAAGTTCTTGACTTTTTTTCCTGGATGACTGACACATACCTTTATTCCTGAGGGACCTGTGTCCATTGTCAACCTGTCTGTATTATATTGTTATAGTTCCCTATTGACTTTAACTGCAGGACATGGTAAGATCTTGAGATTCCCTAAAGGATCTCTTGTACTCCAGACATAATATTCATTACCTCCATTTGGGAGGAGCAATCCATCTTCCCCATGGTAATCTGGATCATCCAACCCATCTAACACTGTTATTTCCTTTCTTAGATGTTAGCTTAAGGGCATCAGAAGCCCAAAGCAGTCGGGAGGAAACCTGAGCTTCCAGTTCCATGCAATATTTGTTGTGGCTTCTGACAAAAGTGACTACCCCAGACCCTCAAACAAAAACTTCTAGGCCAACAGAACTTAAAGTAACCTGAACAGGAAGCACACATTTTTCTAATGTGTCACTATGGGTGATGTTGAATGGAACTATTCCTTTTCCACACTATGATAGCTGGACCCATGGATGCTGGCTATGAGAGAAACTGTACCATACATTGGACTCTGATTTAAAGAATATAATGCCTCTGGGGAGCTCTACCCTAGACCTCCAAGCTCTTGTCACCTAATTAGTAATGAAACAGTGTCCTCAAGGGGCTATTCCATTTTCCCCCATGTAAGCTCCTTCAGGATGGGAGAGAACAAGTAAAGACCAGTGGATTCCATGATTGTGGACCCACTGTCACATCTCTCTAATTATCCAATCTACTTGATTATTGAATACCTCCTCAGTGAAGTCACTTTTTGATGAGCATTTAGATGTTACACAGGTATATTCACATCCTTCATCCAAGTGGAGAAATCAATTAAATTTCTCCTTCCCTAGATATATTAATTGCCAGTTTTCCAACCACGCTATTTCCCAGTCCCTAAGCATCCAGCCAATCCACTGGTTATAGCTCATGAATCAGTGAACAACACCACATTCACCTATTTCTCTTTCCAAACAAAATGTACGCCCATGTGTACTGCCATAAGTTCTTCCCACCAGGAAGATTTCACCTTTCTAGTGTCTTTCTTGGTCATTCCAGATAGGGGTTGTATTACAGCTGTCCAATTTCAGGTGGTTTCTGCCTAAAGTGCATAACTATCAGTAAACCCTAGACTTCTCTTCTTTAGTCCACAGATCATAGGGCTCACTTCACAAAGTTATAGGCACATGCTTGGCAAGAGACAACATTGTTACTGAAGTAGAAACCATAGGCATTTGCACATTCTGTAATGGGTCTTTATTTAGAATGCCAGCTCTAGAATAATGATACGGAGACTTTTTATTAATATGAAAGCTTGGCCTTAGTTTAGGTTTGTTTCTAAGTGGATTTAAAACTTAAATTAATCCATTTATATTAATCTACATTCTGCCACATGGCTCATTATCTCTCCTTAGTACTGTACATTCCACTTCCTCCATGTATGGCTGATGAATTCTCCACCTCTCAAAATCTTCCCCCAATTTCCTCTCTCTCCATGGAAGACCTGCCTATCCTCTTCTGCATAGCTATTGGCCCTTCAGCTCTTTATTAACCTAATTAGAAGGTGCCTTAAGTGGATGAGGTTAAAGAGAGACACATCTTTACTGTGTATAAAAAGATTATCCCAAGACAGGCCAGGCGGCAGAGACAAGCAGACACAGGTAGGCCCGCGGTGGCAGCCCACAGAGGTAGATGGGCCCAGCGTCCCAACAGGGACATACAGGCCAGGCGGCAGCTGGCAGAGACATAAAGGCCCAGCGGCGGCCTGCAGAGGTAGATGGGCCCAGCGGCGGAGGCCAACAGGGACATACAGGCTCCGCAACAGCCTGCAGAGGTAGCCGGGCCTGGCAGCAGTGACAAGCAGAGGTAGGTAGGCCCAGGGCAGCAGCCGGCAAAGACATACAGGCCTGGGGCGGCAGCCGGCAGAGACATACAGGCCCGGCGGCGGCCCGCAGAGGCAGACAGGCCTGGCGGCAGCAGACAGGGACATACATGCCTGGCGGTAGCCCACAGAGGTAGACAGGCCTGGCAACGGAGACAAGCAGACGCAGGTAGGTCTGCAGCAGTGGCCAGCAGAGGTAGACTGGCCCAGCAGAGGCAGTTAGGCCCAGAGTGGAGGCAGGCAGGCACAGCAGGTGGAAACACAGTCACAATAAAGACCAGAAACAGAGCTATTACCTGCTGAAGAGCTAGTGAAAACAAACTCTTAATCAAAAGCTTGGAACAGGGATGCCTCTAACCCCAACACCCGGGGAAGAAGCTATCTCCATGGGACAGAACCAGAACGAATATGAACACTGCATCTGAGGACAACCCAGGGCTCAGCTGTCGATCCTGCAAAACCCAACAACTTGGAGGTGTTGGTGAGACTACCCCACTCAGCTGTAATCCATCCAGGAGAGGATTCAGATGCCTACAGTTTGAAGTCTGAAGAAACAAGAGGAGTTGATGAATGAACAAAATGTGACCAGGGAACACAGAAGGCACTGCCCAGCCACCAAACCAGATCACCAGAATCATAAGTATATACTTCACTGACTGAGATCAGCTGCCCCTGAAGAAACAGCCCAATAGCACCAATTTAACCAAGAACTCCTACTAAACCAAGACTAAAAATTAGAACAAGAGAGGCACTCTCAGACACAGACACCACCTGCACCGAGCAGAGGAAGAGATGAGTAGACACCAGTGCAAAAATACAGGCAACAACATAAAGACCTATATGGCAACATCAGAATGTAGTAATTCTACACCCACAAGACCTGATCATACCAAGACAGAAGAAACAGAAGAAATCAACCCTAAAAATGACTTTAAGAAGCTGATAGAGGCCCTTAAAAAAGAAATAAAACATTCCCTTAAAGAGGAAATAAAAACTTCCCTTAAAGAGGAAATTAAAAACTCCCTTAAAGAAATGGAAGAAAAAACGAACAAAAAATGGGAAGAAATCAAAGAAAGCCAAGAAAAAGCAATTAAACAGATGAAAGAAACATTTCAAGATCTGAAAAAAAAAAAAAGAAAAATGAATTTGAGACAATAAAGAAAACACATGCTGAAGGAATGCTGGAAATAGAAATCCTGTCTAGACGAACAGGAACTACAGAAACAAGCGTAACCAACCAATTGCAAAAGATGGAACAAAGAATCTCTGACACTGAAGACACGATAGAGAAAATAGATTCGTCAGTCAAAGAAAACACTAAAGACAAAAAAAGTTGTAACACAAAACATCCTGGAAATTTGGGACACCATGAAAAGACTAAACCTAAGAATAATAGGGATAGAAGAAGGAGAAGAATACCAACTCAAAGGCACAGAAAATATATTCAATAAAATCATAGAAGAAAACTTTCCTAACCTAAAGAAAGAAATACCTATGAAGATACAAGAAGCTTACAGAACACCAAATAGGCTGGATCCAAAAAAAAAAAAAAATCCCCTTGCCACATAATAATCAAAACACTAAACACACAGAACAAAGAAAAAATATTAAGAGCCACAAAGGAAAAAGACCAAGTAACATATAAAGGCAAACCCATCAGAATAACACGAGACTTCTCAATAGAGACTATGAAAGCTAGAAGATCATGGACAAATCTTATGCAGACACTAAGAGACCACAGATGCCAACCCAGACTATTATACCCAGCTAAACTCTCAATCACTCTAGGCGGAGTAAACAAAATATTTCAGGATAAAACCAGATTAATCAATACTTGGCCACAAATCCAGCCCTATAGAAAGCACTAGAAGGGAAAATCCAACCCAAAGAAGCTAAACACATCCATGAAAAATCAAGGAATAGATAATCACACACCAACATACACCAAAGAAGGACAACACAACGCAACCACAAAAAATAACAGGAATTAACAATCACTGGTCATTAATATCCATCAATATCAATCGTCTCAACTCACCTATAAAAATACACAGGCTAACAGAATGGATAAGAAAACAGGACCCATCCATCTGCTGCATACAAGAAACACACTTTAAGACAGACACTACCTCCAAGTAAAGGGCTGGGAAAAGGCTTTCCAAGCAAATGGACCTAAGAAACAAGCTGGTGTAGCTATCCTAATATCTAATAAAATAGACTTCAAACTAAAATCAATCAAAAGAGATCAGGATGGACATTACATATTTATCACGGGAAAAATCCACCAAGATGAAGTCTCGATTCTAAACATTTATGCTCCAAATACAAAAGCACCCACATTCATAAAAGAAACACTACTAAAGTTTAAAATGCACATCAAACCCCACACATTAGTAGTGGGAGATTTTAACACACCACTCTCACCAAAAGACAGATCTACCAGACTGAAACTTAACAAAGAAATAAAGGACCTAACAGATGTTATGACTCAAATGGACTTAATAGATATCTACAGAACATTCCATCCTAACACAAAAGAATATACCTTCTTCTTAGCACCCCATGGAACCTTCTCAAAAATTGACCACATGCTTGGCCACAAAACAAATCTCAACAGATACAAAAAAATTGGAATAACCTCCTGTATCTTATCAGACCACCATGCCTTAAAGTTAGACCTCAACAACAACAAAAATTATAGAAAACCCACAATCTCATGGAAACTGAATAATGCCCACCTGAAACATCAATGGGTCAAGGAAGAAATAAAGAAAGTATCTTCAACAAGTGGTGCTGGCATAACTGGATGTCAATATGTAAAAGATTACAAATAGATCCATATCTGTCACCATGCACAAAACTCAAGTCCAAGTGGATCAAAGACTTGAACATAAATCCAGTTACACTAAACTTAATAGAAAAGAAAGTAGGAAGCACTCTTGAACACATTGGCACCAGAGACCATTTCCTAAATAAAAGGTCCTTCACTTGTTTAGTTAGTGTTATCCCAAGGTATTTTATATTATTTGTGGCTATGGTAAAGGGAGATGTTTCTCTGACTTCTTTCTCAGCCCTTTTATCATTTGTGTATAGGAGGGCTACTGATTTTTTTGAGTTGATCTTGTATCCCTGACCTCAAACTCTACTATCAAGCTATAGTAATAAAAACAGCTTGGTACTGGTATAAAAACCGACACAGAGACCAATGGAATTGAATTGAAGACCCTGAAATTAATCCATGCACATATGAACACCTGGTATTTGACAAATGAGCCAAAACTATACAATGGAAATAAGAAAGTATCTTCAACAAATGGTGCTGGCATCAGAGAAATGCAAATCAAAATGACTCTGAGATACCACCTTACACCTGTCAGAATGGCTATGATCAAAAACACCAATGACAGTCAATGTTGGAGAGGATGTGGAGCAAAGGGAACACTCCTCCACTGTTGGTGGGAATGTAAACTTGTACAACCACTGTGGAAATCAGTATGGCGGTGTCTTGGAAAATTAGGAATCGAACTACCTCAAGACCCAGCCATCCCACTCTTGGGCATATACCCAAAGAATAGTGATTCATACCATAAAGATACATGCTCAGCTATGTTCAAAGCAGCACTATTTGTAATAGCCAGAACCTGGAAACAACCTAGATGCCCATCAACGGAAGAATGGATGAAAAAAATGTGGTACATATGCACAATGGAGTACTACTCAGCAGAGAAAAACAATGAAAGCATGAAATTTGCAGGCAAATGGATGAAACTAGAAAAAATCATCCTGAGTGAGGTAACCCAAACCCAGAAAGACAGTCATGGTATGTTCTCACTCATAAGTGGATTCTAGATATAAAATAAAGAACAATCAGACCACAACCCATAGAACCATGGAGGCTATATATATAGCATGGAGGTCCCTAGGATGACTGTGGCTTATAATCAATTTCTGTTTTATTCAATTATTGAAAAAAAAATAGCCAAATGAATGGAAACAAATGAACTATGAACCAAAGGCTGAGGGGCCCCCAGCTGGATCAGGCCCTCTGAATAGGTGAGACAGTTGATTGGCTTGATCTGTTTGGAAGGCAACTAGGCAGTGGGACCGAGTCCTGTGCTCATTGCATGAGTTGGCTGTTTGAAACCTGGAGCTTATGCAGGGACACTTGGCTCAGTCTGGGATGAAGGGACTGGACCTGCCTGGACTGAGTCTACCAGGTTGATCGCAGTCCTCAGGGGAGGCTTTGCCCTGGAGGAGGTGGGAATGGCGGGTGGGGCTGGAGGTAAGGGGAGGGAATGGGAGGGGGGGAGAATAGGGGAACCCGTGGCTGATATGTAGAACTGAATGGAATTGTAAAATAAAATAAATTAAAAAAAGATTGTCCCACAACATTTCTCCATTTTGTCTAAATAAAAAGAAAAGGTTTTACCATTAACATAGCAAAATTATATACAATAAGAACAATTATCAGAAAAAATAACAATGTTCAGCCCATTTGTATTTGACAACTTCAGAGAAAGTACTCTATTGTGTATCCTATTTTGGTGAGTCCAAAGTATTGTACCCAAATCATTTTCTATTGAAACTTGTATTACCATCCTAAAAATATTTTTAGGCCTTAAAATATTTACTTAGATAAACAACTGGAGCATTTCTGTTTCTTAATCTTTATAAACTTTGTAGCAATAACGCTTGCGCTACCACCGCCCATTCACCATGTCTGAGCGAGGGGCTGTGGACTGCAGAACAGAGACAAAAGACAGTGGTTCATTCACCTCAGCAGAATGCCAAATGCTGTTTATTGAAAGAGGGAGGAAACCTTAAATACAGGCTCACAGCACAATGGGAGAACCCCAGAGGGCAGAAGTTCACTACTGATGTTTACAATCTTGCATCTAGGCTGTTAACACCCAATATGCAGGATACACAAACAAGGAACTTCTCTTAAGCATTCAGGACGGTGGAAACTGGCAGGAAATTAGCATAGGAGGACATCAAGGTCAAGGTCGGCAAGCAAGGCGGCAGCTACCCAAAATGGGGGGTCAGGGCCCTACAAAACTCTACATTTCTTTTATAGGTTTTTTTTTTCTGAGTTTGGTAAAAAGGAAAATTGTAAAATTATATTTGATCTTCAACTCTATCAGAGACCTGAGAATGATTAAGTATAACCTGAATAAAACATAAAGTCAGAGCAAGCTACTTCTAAAACTATAGAAATGACAGAGACAGCTATCTGTCTGGAGAGTCGCCCAAGATTTCCTCTGCAAAGTTGGGATATCCATCTTTAGTCTACAGGCCTAGAATATTTGACAGACTTTTCTGTGAGGCAGGAATATTGCAAGATTGACTTACCTGTTTTAGTAAAGTTTGGCAGTTTATTTCCTTTGTGTCCTGCTTGTACAATTTTGATAGCATATTGTCAGAAGTTGAGGCAAGGGCAGTTTCTTGCCTGGTATCTAGCTTTGCCACATTATAGCAAACTCCCTGTGGAGATTCTTCAATGCCTATCATTTTCTCTGAATTAGATTGGTGCTATGAGGAGCAAATGTGTCTCACCATCCCCAAAAGCCTTATATTATTAAAGCATCTTAAATGCCATATTATGTAGATATCTGAAGTATTTGAATCATATATCTAAGATATATTTCTGTTTAACCTTGAAAACATACCTAATGTGATTAAAACTTTGAATGTTATAGATGCTAACTGCTAACATGTATTTTTTAATTATCCAAAACAATTTGTAATAGTAGTTTTCAAGGACTAGAACTTTATAGTACATTTTAAAATAAGCTGCATAGGTACAATACCTTAAACAAGAGTAGAAACATATACATAGTATGTTGAAACAAAAATAACCTTAAATTTGTATCAATATACAAAAATCTATACCAATATAAAATATTTGAGATTAGTAGTCACCTTTTTGTTTTAAAAGTAGACTCAACAAACTACCCTTTTTTCCTATTCTTATACTCACAATTTTCTCAAAAGGTAGGAGAGAAAGAAGGATAGAGGAAAGAAAAAGAAAGAAAGTAATCCATTAATCTTACCTTCTTTGTTTAGTTTCCTCACTGACCATGACCAATAAAAACTTGCAACTAACCTCCCAAAACAATGGCAATGATCAATAACCCACTGAATGACCAAAAGCTCTCCACTCCAACACTTGGGAATGTGGATGTCATGTTCTTCAAATTACTTCCAGTTGTCTATGGGTAATGGCATCTTCAAAAGACCCTGAGAAAATCAGAATAATGGTCAAGTCCTGGGAGAGCTAGCTGTATCATTTATTGTCTAGTCTGTGTATGATGGGAAAGTGTGGCACTTATCTGAATTTCTGGCTAGAGTAGCATGTGAGACTGAACCATATTAACTAACTGCTTTGAAGTTGTCCTGAACAGTTTTTTGAGGAAACTGAAACAGAGGTATTCTGAGAGGCTGGGTCACTTGGGCTACTTGTCTTTATTGGTGTTTAGTCCTTTTTTTCTGATAACACACAAACTTTTATAAGTAATATTAATATTTGCACTAACAAAAATATGAAATATACGATGTGCATAAGTCAGCCAAAGATGATTTTGTTTTATATTTGAGCAGGTAAAAAGCATCTGTCAACTTTATAAGTTCATTTGGACAGCATAACTAAACTGGAATATAAATCTCTATGCATGCCACATGAAAAGATGGCATATGATAATAAGTCATGAGGATTTTGTTGTTAACAAGATTTATCAGATCATATGAAGTCTCAGAGCTGTTCCTATGGAGAGGGTTCAGCATATGTGCCACCTGCCATGTAGTTTTCCTTGTTTTTTCCTGTCTGCAGCCAACATTTTCAGCACATCTCCCCCAGTCATATCTGATCTTTACTAATTTTGAGAGATCCATAGCTTTCATTTCCTGTGGAAACAAAGGCATAACCTCTCCCCAACGCAACGCATTTCCTGACTTCCATTCTGAAGTTGACATCTTTAAAATATATCAGATGGTTTAGTTCAGCAGTTTTTTCCCCCTAATCCAGTATCTATCAGCAGCTATAACATTTTTTTCAATTGCTTTTTTTTTTTTGAGACAGGGTTTCTCTGTGTAGCTTTGCGCCTTTCCTGGAACTCACTTGGTAGCCCAGGCTGGCCTTGAACTCAGAGATCCACCTGGCTCTGCCTCCCGAGTGCTGGGATTAAAGGCATATTTTTAAAGTTAATAAAACACTATATAGGGTCTAAACACACTGTGTCATATTTCCAATCCTTATGTGGATTATTTTTACATTATTATACTCTTTAAGAACTTCACTTTATTATTTTTAAACAATATTTTTTCTATGACTCTTTCTATATATTTTCTTCTCTTTCTTCAGTACCTAAGCATATTTTAAGCATTCTGTCACTGTTCAGTGGTTTTCTCAGTCTGGTCCTGGCTTTCTGCATGGCTGCAGCCTTTTCTGACCAGGTGAGCCATGCCCTAAAAGGCCAGGTCATCTATCAGATCTACCAGACAATAAGGGGCAGTTGCATGCAGCAAGCATTCAGAAGCTTGCCAGAGAAACTGCAGCATCTGAGCACCATGGATCTGGAGAAATGTTCCTCTTGCCCTTTTGTGCATCTGCAGGCTCCTTTTGTTTAGAATATAGCACTGGCAGCTGGCTCTGCCCCCCTCAGGTTGGTCCAGGAGGCTACCCGACTAATTCTGGGCTTCAGGTGCTGTTTGCTCTTATGTGAGAGCCAAGTTTCATGCCCATAGGCATAGACCAGCATCCATCCTACCCATCAGAGCAGTGAGAAGTTGCTGGGTGGATGCTGTGATGGGTGATTTAACAAATTCCCCTACCACAAACCCTACTCAAGTGCTCCGGTATACAGCAGGGCTTCTTAAAGGAGCCATGCCTCTGTCTGTACTGACCATGGGGACTGTCTTAAAGACTTTGGTTTCTAAGATGTAGCATCCAGCTCCTTGTCCAGAACTTTTCTGGGTTTTCTCTTTTCTGGGCCCTATGTTTGGATACACATGCCATGAATTGGGTACCAAATATACCAGTTTTTTTTTTTTTTTTTTTTTGTTGTTGTTGTTGTTGTTGTTTTACCACTAGCTCCTGAATAATGGTTCAGAGACCTTTTATTAATTATTAAAGCTTGGCTTTAACTTAGGCTTCTTCCCAACTAGCTCTTAAATCTTAAATTAACCCACTTATATTAATTTATGTTTTGCAATGTCGCTCATTACCTCTTCTCAGTGATACACATCTGCCTTCCTCAGCATCTTACTGGCAAATCCCCTGCACCTCAGATTCCTCCCAGAGTTCTTATCTTTCTCCAGAAGACCTGCCTACACTCTCCTGTGTGGCTATTGGCTATTGAACTCTTTATTAAATCAATCAGAATGTGCCTTACACATGTGAGGTAAAACAGAGACACATCTTCACACAGTGTGATCAAAAATCCTGCAAGAACATTCTTCATGTAACTTTTTTGTTCCTTCACTACCTGCTCTGGCCTGATCATTCATTGCGGATGTGCACATCCTGCTTTATGAGTTGGTGTGTCAGATAATACACAATTCGTGATGGGATCTTCAGTCACATGGTAACTTGGCAGCCCCTTGTAAAACATTCAGTTTCCACTTAGGTTCAATAGCAGATCAAGCACTGACTTTCAATGGGAGAATATTGTCTTCAAATGATGATAGAGTTTTGATCCAAAACTGAAAAAGGTCTGCTCTGTGGTTCAATTTTAGGGGTCTGCCAAATGTTCCAAACAGCATTCCTAGCTGCCACTGACACTTCAAGTACCATGGGCTCTGCTGGGTCATTTGTTCCAGGTGGTAGAACAGACTGTAATGGAACTGTCAAAGAGCTTTCTCCTGTTCCAGATCCCACCCAATGCTAGAAGCTTTCCAAGTCAGTCTGTACATGGGTCAGAGTACACCTAAGAATGTGATGTCTCCAGTATCTAAATAGGTCAACTAAAAGTTGTGTTTCTTTCTTGCTGGTGGGAGGGGCTAAGTACAATAATTTATCCTTCATCTTAGAAGGAATCTCTCTGCATGCTTCATACCACTGGATTCCTAAGAATCTCACTTAGGTAGGAGGCCCTTGATTTTTGGTTGAATTAATTTCCTATCGTTCGATGTGTGTATGCATTACCAGTGCTTTCAAAGTGGTTGCTACCTCCTGTTAACTTGTTCCAATCAGCATAATATCATCAATGTAGTTCATCAATGTGATAATTTTTGGACGAGACAGATGATCCATCCATCTCCCTTCTAAATAAGGTATGGCACAGGGCTAGAAAATTCATATATCCTTGAGATAAAACTATTAAAGTATACTGCGGGCCTTTCCACATTTTGTTGGTCTTTATGGATAGGTACTGAGAAAGAGGCATATTATTGATCAATGTCTACAAGCAATGTATCAGGAAATGTGTTAATTTGTTCAAGTAAAAACACCACATCTCATATATCAGCTACAATAGGAATCACTGTCTGATTGGATTTTTGATTGTGCCCCCCAATATATTGTACATTCTAATAAACTAATCTGGGGTCAGAGGACAGAACAGCCACTAGATAGACATAGAGGCCAGAAAGTGCTGGCACTCACACCTTTAATCCTAGCACTCTGAAGGCAGAGATCATTTTGGATCTCTGAGTTCAAAGCCACACTGGAAACAGCCAGGCATGGTAACACATGCCTTTAATCCCAGGAATTTATGGCAGGAAGCAGAAAGATATATGAAGGTGTGAGGACCAGGAACTAGAAGCCTTTAGGCTTTTAGCAGCAGTTCAGCTGAGATCCATTTGGATGAGGACACAGAGGTTTCCAGTTTGAGGAAATGAGATCAGCTGAGGAACTGTTGAGGTGAGGTTAGCTGTGGTCTGTTCTGTTTCTCTGATCTTCCAGCATTCACCCCAATACCTGGCTCCAGATTTATTTTTATTAATAAGACCTTTTAAGATTTGCATTATAGTCAGGTGTCAATCTCCATGGTCCATCTGCTTTCTTTACAGGAAAGATAGGAGACTTAAAGGGAGATGTGGTAGAAATCAGCAGTGCAGCATCTTTCAAGTCCTATATGGTAGCAATAATTTCTGCAATTCTTTCAGGGATGCCATACTGATTTGAATCACTGTTTTCCTTGGCAGAGGTAATTTTGTTTAGCCTTTATAACTATAATAGCCCTCATTCCACAGGTCAGGGAAACAATTTGAGAATTCTGCTAAATTCTAATTATATCTATCTCAATTATACATTTTAGAACTGGGGAAATAAACACAGGATGAGTTCAGAGACCCTCGCCCCCTTGCCCCCCTGCTTTATGTACTGTGAGTTAAATTTCAGACAAAATTGCATTAATCACTGATCTCCATAAACCCATACTTTAACTGGAGGGCCATATTTCTTAGGGTTTCCTGGTTCAACACCAATTCATATCCAGCATCCTTTAGACCCCAGGAACTGATTGTTTCCTTTTCACCCGTGTACAGTTACCCATGTAAAAGACCATAGGGCCTTCAAGGCAAAGAATTAAGAAAGCAGAACAATAAACCTTTCAGGTATTTTATCAAATTCCTTCCTCAGATTAACCAAGCCATTCTTTCATTCAAGGGGGTTTGGGTTTGTAATCTGGCACTTCAAATGGTCCTTTGCATACTAGGTCAAGAAGTGTATTAACTGATTGTAGGAAGGTAATAAACTATACCTAGGTTTTAAGAACAACCTAGAATCATTTTATTAACTTAAGACTTGGTAATCTTGACAAAATAATATGACCACTGATTCTGCTACACAATTGAGGATCCATCTTTGCAACCTAGATCAAAGAAGAAGCAGAAATTGAAAAAGATAAACATTCAGAGTAAAATGTGCAATAAAGAATAAGAAATGAAAATGATATTCGGGCATCAATGGAAGAATGAGAATAAAGGAACAGTTCCTTGAATATGCAGCAGCACAAAGGAAACAGAACATTGATATTCTATTCCTGAAGTTTTCCAGACTTTCACTCTGGAAACAGTCCTGAGTATTGATTGTCAAGTATAGGTTTCTCTAAACTTGTCTTCTAAAGCAGGCTTCAGTTTACCTTGATCTTTCTTATGTTTCATACTTGGCATATTTCTGGCTATTGGAGTGGGCCTGCACTGCTAGCATGCATATCAGTACCAAAACATGTAAATTTTCAGTAACTATTTGCTTCTTTCAACCTTGAGATTTTTTTCTTTTCTTTTCTTTTTTTTGGGGGGGGGGAGGAGATTATTTATTTATTTATTTATCTATTTATCTATTTATTTATTTGATAGAGGATTTCTTTCTGTAGCCCCAGGACTTTCTCTGTAGATTAGACTGGCTTTGAACTTACAGAGATCTGCTTACCTCTTCCTCCTGAGTGCTAAGTTTAAAGGCATTCACCACCACCAGTGTGTACACATAAGGATCTGAAAGAAGTGTTATCAGAGAGTAATTGTACAAGTGGCTTGTAAAAATAATTGATGGTAGGTCAGAAAAAGGTATAAGCAATCTAAAATAATACTACTACGAATAAATTTTAATTATATTTAATCTCTTGATGCTCTGTATATTAAAGGGAAAGAAATTATATGACAGATATAAGCAAATAGATCCAACTATTTAGGAATGATTTATTTTGTATACCAAAACAGTTGATTCTGATCAATATAGCATTTTTTGTTAATGTCAAATGTTATACATGGATATAATTATAGGTCTCTGAAGTTAGAGGTAAGAGATTTTGATATGGTCAATATTATAATCCTTAATACTTAAAGCTGGTGTTGTGGTACATAACTATACTCCTAGCTCTTGGTAAATTGAGGCAGAAAAATCAGGCATTCTGGATCTTGGAAGTAGAGACAAGATGATGTGAAGTTACATGGCAACTTAGGATAAATGGCTAGCTTTACACCAGTCTTGGCTATGTGAAACTGCCAAGTATTTCAAAAAAAAATATCAGTCTTCCAAGAGACTTTATCTTCATATCCCAGACTATCTATAGTGAAGTTCCTCTGAGGTCAAGTCTCTGAAGCATTGTCACTGTGTATTCCTACAACAGTGCCATCATTGTGTGCTGTCTGGACTCATAGCAGTATCAATTATGACATCAAACAAAGTTGCATTTTATTAAGCTAGGGACACAATACTATGTGCCCTGAATTCTGTGAATTTTATTTATTATTGCTGAAAGTGTCACTGGTTCTTTATTATACAGAAGAATGGGGATCTCAAAAGGAAAACCTATGAGAGACACTACAATTTGCATGTAGTATAGAATTTGAAAAGAGCATCTCTAAGTGAGTTTCTCCTGATCTTACTACTGAACACATATTTCCATTGACTGGTACAATAGGAATGTAAGAGGTGACTCAGTGCCAACTCTGCTCTAGGGACTGAGGATAGACTGCTAAACAGTAAAAGTTTACTTTTGAGATTTTCTCCTCCATTAGCCTTGACCAGAAAGCTCAGAATGCCCTAGCCAATGATTTCCATTTATTTCTGGAATTTCACACCATATGCAACAGGTTACAAATTGGAAGATTCTTATTTCAATGTGTAAAATTAAGTTAATGAGAACCCTCTCTAGATTTTTTTCCACTGAGCTATGTGATAGTCTTACCCTCAGTACAGAGATGACTTCCAGGTTTAATGATAGAGCATATTTCTGAAATCAGTGAATATGGTGATATTTTATTTGTATTCAAATGTTATTTGTATGTTAATAAATAAAGTTGCCCAGCTAACTCAGTCGGTAGAGCATGAGACTCTTAATCTCAGGGTCGTGGGTTTGAGCCCCACGTTGGGCACCAAATGTAGATGTAACCAACCGTCTTATTAAATAAGAAACACAGAACCAATGCAAAGGAGAAAGCCAAGAGGTCAGAGCTAAGAGCTAAAACCTTACCCTTCCTCCTGCGGTGGTCCTACCTCTCCAAACCAGAACCACTTTCTGTGTGTCTGTCTTTTTATAGTGTTTCTGTTCTGCCTTCTCATTGGTTGTAAACCCAACCACATGACCACCTCATCACGGCCTGTGTGTATAGACCTCCAGGTTTTCTATGATTGGTATTGATACTAAAGGCATGTGTATCCAATACTGACTGTATCCCTGAACACACAGAGATTTACCTAGCTCTGCCTACCAAGTGCTGGGATTACAAACATATGCCACCACTGCCCTGCTTTCCTATGGCTTGCTAATAGCTCTGACTGAATAGCTGAGATGAAGCCACATACACACATAGCCAAAAAGAATGGACAGCTGAATTAAAAAAACATCAACAATTTCCAGAATTTAAAATCCTGAATCATGACATGACACTAGTGGAATTCAGGTGTTTCTGGTATATAGACTGCTCTCATCCAAATGTGAGGTTGAACTGTTGACCTCGTGTACATCCTACTTCACAAATGAGTCTGTCAGATACGCTAAGCCTATAGGCTGAAGATGATGCCCCAACACTGCGGAGAAACCTCAGATGACTGTCCAAGCAGCTGGCTGTTTCTGTCAACTCACAATTTTTTGGAAGTTGCTTGCATGTACTTCCTGTTTTTATTTTTGTTAGCTAATATTATTTCCTTCTTGGGTCTCTGAGAGCATTGAAGATTAGTTAGTTATAGCTGAAGATTAATTAGGATAGAAAGTGAATTAGATACAATAGGATGGATAATGGAATTATTTTCTCATTCAGAGAAATGAACTAGACATTGTTTAGGTATTTATTACTTGTATATATTGTATATAGTTATTGTACTATTGTATATAGTTTTCTCTTAAGTTAGTTATAAGGTTTTTCCTTTTTTCTTTTTATTAAAATAGAAAAGGGAAAATATGGTGATATTTTATTTGTATTCAAATGTTATTTGTATGTTAATAAATAAAGTTGCCTGGGGGTCAGAGCTATTAGCAAGCCATAGGAAAGCAGGGCAGTGGTGGCATATGTTTGTAATCCCAGCACTTGGTAGGCAGAGCTAGGTAAATCTCTGTGTGTTCAGGGATACAGTCAGTATTGGATGCACATACCTTTAATCTCAATACCAATCATAGAAAACCTGGAGGTCTATACAGACTGGCCGTGACAAGGTGGTCATGTGGTTGGGTTTACAACCAATGAGAAGGCAGGACAGAAACACTATAAAAAGACAGACACACAGGAAGTGATTCTGGTTTGGAGAGGTAGGACCACCGCAGGAGGAAGGGTAAGGTTTTAGCTCTGAGCTCTGACCTCTTGGCTTTCTTCTTTGCATTGGTTCTGTGTTTCTTTTTTAATAAAATGGTTGGTTACATCTACAAGTGAAGGCATGCACAAATCCAATCAGAGTAGAATATTTTTTCAGAAGATGGAATGAAGTCCTAATCCCCATGATCTCAGGATGTGAGTTTATTTAGAAATGGTTCCAGGACTGATGCTATTAGTCTTTGGGATGGGCCACTAAGTCAGTAAGACTGGTGTCCTTATAGAAAGAGGAAAATTTGAGCATCAGTATACAAAGAGGAAAGTTAAAATGGAGAGTCCCAGTGACAATGAAGGCACAATGAAGTCCTCCCTCTACAAATGAAAGAATCTAAAAACTTCAAATGAAAGAAACTAGAAGAGGCAAGAGGGACTCTCTCTTGTAGGTTTTAGAAAAAAAGTGCAGCCTCTTTTGACATGAGCCAGGCTTCTCTGCCAGAACTGTGAAACAATAAAACTAGTTTAAGACATTCAAATATTTAAAAAAGTTACTACACAGTCCTCTAAAATTAATACGGTTGTATATATTTCTTTTATTCTCTCTTCTTTCATTCCTCCTTCCTTCTCCCTTACTTATCTTTTTATAACATTTCTCACTAATAAACATTCCTGTGGTAAGATGGTAAGATTTAAAAAAATCATTTAATTCACCATTTCTTTGATTTCTGAAGCATATCTTCTGAGCTACTACCTTGAAGTGACTACAGAGTTACTTAGTAATAACCCTCTTTTGTAATGTTAAATAATGTTCATAAGGTTCTAAACATACATTCTCAGTCTCTGTCATTACAGAATTCATGAAGTGATGAAAAAAATCTTGAAGCAATTGCTGTTATTGGAGGATACTGAAGCATCTGTTTCGTCATCCTCTGTCATGTTTCTGTCTCCAAGACATGTAATCTCCTCTCGTAAGACAGTTATTACAGCACATAGGAAATGATTAGTAAGTTCCAGAACACGCTGACATGGAGGTGCCTATCAGTACCAGGTAGAGAGGACTTTATCTTGTAGCTGTCTGTGTCACAGCAAATCATGTTTACTTTTTGTGAAACTACCAGGCTACCTCAGAAAGTTTTCTATTGAAGGTAATCACATTGCCTTGTTAGCTATGCAAGCAACCTGGTGGTGAACTTTATTCATAAGAATGTTTTCTCCAGGAAATATTTCAAAATATAACACTGTACAACTAGAAAATGAGACTTGTCACTGACTAGTTCATTGTGTAACACCTCAACTTCAAACATTTGCTTGGTTCTTATGACCTTTTTCTTGAGGAACAGTAAGGAATAAAATACAACATACGATAACTAGTGGCATCTTACAGGAGTATTTAAGCCAGTCCAGTTAACTGTATAGCATAGTTTTCAAAGCAGGCACACACAACACCCTCATCAACACATATAGATATATTATATAATACATCATATATTTTATTGACTAAACATTGGTTGTATTAGTTTCCTTTCTATTGCTGTGATCAGACAACATGACCAAGGCACATTATAAAAGAAAGAGGCTAATTTTGCTTTGATTCCAAAGGGTTAGAACCTAAGATGGTGAGACAATGCATGTTTGGAGAAGCAACTAGAGATCACATCTTTTCACAAGCAGAAAGAATCCTGGAATGGTCTGAGTCTTTTGTAACCTTAAAGCCAAAATAGGCCCAAA
The DNA here is from genome assembly GCF_004664715.2 of Peromyscus leucopus. Taxonomy (NCBI): domain Eukaryota; kingdom Metazoa; phylum Chordata; class Mammalia; order Rodentia; family Cricetidae; genus Peromyscus; species Peromyscus leucopus. Next base: position 18,448,370 of record NC_051066.1, read on the forward strand.
ATATTAAGGCTAGTAAAGTCCAAGTTGGTTTTCCACAGCCTTTATTGGGATTACTTATAGAAGTAAAGATGAAGGATTACTGATAAAAGCAGGAACATTGAATACAATGACAGATGCATCACTAAAACACCCAAGTTCAACATGGGTGATTGTAGGAAGATAAAGTTCAAACCAGTTGCCAAGACATGCACATTACATACTTCCTTATGAGCCAATCTGGAAGGTCTGCCTGAGGGCCTAGCAACAGGTGCTGTCAGGGTCCTAAACAAGCCCAGCTGAGAGGTGACCACACAAAGTCATTGGATCAGGCACTGTCAGAAGTCCTGATCATGACAAGCCAATTAGGGGCAACCACACAAACCTACAGGATCAGAACGCAGGCTGGGTGTTGGCAGTAGAGTATATAAGACTTTCCCTGTTATGGAATAAATGAGTCTGCTGTTTATTTTTCACCTGACTCCTAGTGTCTGTGCTGTTGACACTGGGCATTCTCATCCCCTCCCCTGAGGAAGTTATAAGGACCCTGCAACAGGTGACTGCTAGCACAGTTGCAACTCTAGGGGTCTCTGATTTAATCAGACAATTGGACAGATCAGGAGCATAATCCCTCCCCACATCTGTTTGCTACTTCAGCAAATTTGAGGTAGGGCCTTTAAAAAATACTTGTTACTTGCAGGGTTCCCCAGATGTATGAGATGCATTTTCTTCCTGAATCTTGTAAGCATCTCTTCTCTCTTCTGCAAAGACATGTTTCAATGGCAGATAACTGCTCCCAAACTGCAAACATACAATAAAGTCATTTACATGGGCTCAGTTATGACCTAGCCATCTGCAAATATGTGACATTGAACAAGTTAATTCAACATTTCTCAGCCTTTAGGTTCATACATATAACTTAGTGACCAGGGAAAGATATTTTGAAAAAGAATTACAAGCTAATTAATGTGCTCAAAGTCTTCACACAGTTCTAGATGCACTGTAAATCATAGGAAAATATTTTATTTCTATAAGGCAAAAACAAAGTTGGACAGAAAGGAGTCCATCACAATAGTAAAGAAGGTAGAAAACTAACAACCTGGAATCTACTCAACTTCAGCTGTACTGTGTGGTGACATTTCATTTGTGCTCTAACAAATAAAGCTTGCCTGGAGATCAGAGTGTGGATCTAGCCACTAGAGGCCGGGCAGTGGTGGCACATACCTTCAGTCCCAGCACTTGGGATCTCATGCCTTTGATCCCAGTACTTGAGAGACACACCCCTTTAATCCTAACACTTGGAAAGAGGAAACAATAAGTGATATGGCTGCATGGAGAGAGGAAGTGGTAAGGCAAGGTGAAGACAGAAACTTGGCACCTTTTGGTCTGAGGAACCAGCAGAAAAAATAGCTAACCGGCTGTGGCTTGCTCCTTTGTCTTTCTAATTTTCCAGCATTCACCCATATATCTGACTCTGGGTTTTTATTGTTAAGACCAATTCAGATTCACACTATATCTGGAATCCAACTTTTGGAGCATAAATTCATGAAAAAGCCACTTGCCTATGACTTTGAAGGCTGGAGATGCATGTGGCCGGAGTTACTATCCCACCAACTCGGTTTTCTTTTCTTTGGGATTTGTCTGTTACAACCTCTCTGCAGCAAACTCCACATATAGGTGTTTGGGCTCCAAATGCATCAGGAGTAAACTGATTTCACATGTTCCCCCATGCAAATGGCAGGCTCTTTAGCTTCTTTTCTCCTAGTGGGTTGTGGGCTTTCCCTGGACTCCCTACTTGGTCTGCTGCCACACTAGGTAGCTGTCTTGTAACCACTTGGGCTTCTACTGTTCTACACAGAAGTCACCTCATATCTTTATCAGCAGCAGCAGCAGCAGATTTAGTGAAACAATTAGGAATTCATAAAGGGAATAATTAGTTAAAATAGAAAGTTTATTTCCCCACATTAAAAGATGGGAAGTACTACTATAATGGAGAGATTTAGGTCTGTGTATGATTATACAATGCATGGTTTAAAAATGGAAAAATTGGATGAGAGGATAATTAATTTAGATGAGATTTACATAATGTCAATTATAAATACTATCTGTTTAATCATTTTTGTTTTATCATTAAAATTTTGATTAATATGGGTGTCAAGACAAAAGTTTTTGAAAAACTTATTAAAACAGATCATAGAGATATTCAGACCTAAACAGAGGAATTTAAAAAAGAGCTACTCTTAGCAATGCAAAATTATAAGGTTATGGATGAACAACCTAAGGTTTTCAAACAGCCCACCTTAATTTATCCAGTAGCCTTAAAGGAACTTCCAAATGATAGATATCCCCAAGGCTGTGTAAGAGATAAATAGACTCTTGTGAAAAATGTTAGAATTGAGATTCAAGGAAGCAATAATCTCATATGGTATACATTCACTTTTTGTGAAAGAGATATTAAATTTGTGGTCAACTTGTAATAAAATTATTTTTCAAGATTGGAGAGACTTGATTATAGCAGTCTTGGAGCCTGGTCCTCATTTATAGGGGAGGAACTTGTGGAAAGATGAGGCTAAGATCATTGAATAACAAAGTGGGAATAGAGGTATAGAAATCTTCCAAGAACAACTTCTTTGAGAGGGAGATTATGCTAATGAACAAAGGCAATGTTTATCTGATAACCACACCCTGGCTTCATGCCACACTTTGTAGCCTTGAATGCTTGAGACAGAATTGAGGAAGTAGGAAAAAAAACTGAGTAATTTGCTAATGTTATACAGGGCCCAAAAGAAACCTTCACTGATTTCTTACAAAGATTGACTTCAGCAGTAAATAGAATGATACCAAGTTCAGAAGCTTGACTAATATTAATTGAATCTGTGGCTTTTGAAAATGCTAATGCACACCGGGCAGTGATGGCACATGCCTTGAATCCCAGCACTTGGAAGGCAGAACCAGGCAGATAGCTGTGAGTTTGAGGCCAGCCTGGTCTACAGAGTGAGTGAGTTCCAGGAAAAGTATCAAAACTAAACAAAGAATCCCTGTCTCCAAAAACCAAAAATTAAAAAAAAAAAAAAAGAAGAAAGAAAGGAAGGAAGGAAGAAAATACTAATGCACAATGCAAAAGAGTAATGAGGCCATCAAAGGCAAGATCAGCACCCTTGGAGGAATGGATTTGAGATACAATCAATACTGAATCTCACGACCATGGAGATGCTTGGATAGGAGAGGTGATTTCCAGTGGCTTAAAGAAAAATCTAGATATCAGGTGTTTCAATTGCAGTAAACAAGGTCACCTAAAAAGGGGATTGTAAACAGGGCATTCCTAGAAACATTCTTTTTTTCTAAGAATAATTCCAATAGAATGCCCCTCCCTTCTGGAATATGCAGAAGGTGTTTCAAAGGCAGGCATTAGACTAATAAATATAGGTCAACAAAGGACAATCAAGATAACCTTTTGTCACAGGGAAACACCATGATGGGCTTTGGTTCAGTTGTTTCCTGTCATCATGGAGGAAACTCTTTCCCAGAGCACTTAAAGAACCTAATGCCTATTGTAAGAAACCATACTGCTCTGGATGATAGAACAGCTATAGAAGAGAGAACAAAAAATTCAGGAGAAAATATAAAGTGATTATTTTGGCAAACTTCTGTATGTGAGCAAAGACCAAAATTAAAAATGCAAATAAATGACTTGTCATTGAAGGTCTTACAGATACAGTTGTCGATGTAACAATAATTGCACCAGAACCTTGGCATCCAAATTGGCCTCTTCAGGGGGTAAATGTTCATCTTTTAGGGATTGGAATGCTATCTCAGGTAGAACAGAGCAGGTTGAATGTATAGGGCTAGAAGCACAAAGAGGAAAATTAAAGCTATTTGTGGCTAACATAAAAATGAATTTATGGGGACATGATTTATTGCAGCAATGGAATACTCAGTTAACATTCTCCCATCTCAGAAACAAACCATAAATTAAGGTATGTTTCTGAGAATAATATTAGAAAGTATTATAAAGAACAGTCACTGACCATTCAGGTTGTAAAAGAACAGGGCACTATAAGACAAAGTGCTAAATGGTCTTATTAATAAAAAAATATGGAGCCAGATATTGGGGTTAAAACCAAGAGATCAGAAAAGCAGAAAGAAGCCAGCCACTTTCTCAGCACTTGGAGATTCTCAGCCAAGGAGAGCTACTTCCTGTCTACCCATGCCTATATGCCTTTTTGTTCTGCAATCTCATTTCCTCTCTCTGCCCAGTTATATCACTTTCTCTTCCTGCCCAGATTTGTTACTTCCTATCTGCCTATACAGTCCTCTAGACCTTTATGGTTAGTGCTGGGATTAAAGGTGTGTACCACCCCATTGGGTTCTGGTTTCAGTGTGGCCTTAAAGTCACAGGGATCCAGATGGATCTCTGCCTTTTGAGTGATAGGATTAAAGGCATGTGCTACCATTGCCTGACCTCTATGTTTACTATTGTGATTGACTTTTTCCTCTGATCCTCAGATAAACTTTATTGGGGTAAACAGATAAAACATCACCACAATTTATCTTAGCCAATGTGACAGAAGTAATATAGAATCTCGAAATATTTTCTTTTACATCTCCCTGATAGCTAAGGATGTTGAACATATCTTTAAGAGTTTTTCAGTCACTTGATTTTTCTCATTTTTCTCTAATTAGAACCCTCTCTTTAGATCTGTACCCCATTTGTAAATTGAATTAATTGGTTTTTTGATTTCCAGTTTCCTTGTTTTTTTTTTTTTAATATATATATTTTGAACATTAGCCCTCTATTGGATGTGAAGTTGGTAAAAATCTTTTTCCATTCTGTGGGTTGCTTCTTTGTCCAAATGATAGTATTCTATGCCTTCCAGAGCTTTTCAGTTTCATGAGGTCCCCTTTATTAATTGTTGGTCTTAGTGCAGTAGTTGTCTTTTGTTCCAATGAGTTCAAGCATTCCTGAATTTCTCTTCTATCAGGTTCAGTGCATCTGGTTTTATGTTTAGTTCTTTGATCCATTTGTACTTGAGGTTTGTGCAGGGTTATAAGAATGAATCTAATTGCATTCTGCTACATGTAGATATCCATGTTTACCAGCACCATTTGTGGATGATGTTTCCTTTTTTTAAGTGTGTGCTTCTGTATTCTTTTTTCAAAAATCAGTTGTCCATAGGTGTGTAGATTTATGTCTAAGTCTTCAATTTGATTGCATTAACCAACATGTTTGTTTTTATACTTACACCATGTGGTTTTTATTAAATAGATCGATGGTAAATTTGGAATTAACAAAGATGAGATCTCCAGTAGTTCTTTTATTGTTCAGAATTGTTTTATCTATCCTGGTTTTTGTTGTTGTTGTTTATTTGTGTGTTTTTCAATATAAAGTACAGAATTGTCCTTCCATTTTATTGTAATTATAATATTTTCTTTTGGCTGTTTTTTCTCTCATAAAATACATTACAACTTCAGCCCTGACTGTTCCCAATGCCTCCCACCTCCCATTACACCCAGATACACTGCTCCTCTGTTTCCCTTCATAAAAGAGCAGACCTCCAAGTGATATTAACAAACTCAGAATAAGAAATTGCAATAAAACTAGGCATATACTCTCATATCAATGCTGGACAAGACAACCAACAGGGGTAAATAGGTCCCAAGGGAAGGCAAAAGAATAAGAGACACCCCACTCATGTTGTTAGTTCAACCAAAACCCCAAGCTAAAGAATGACAACTTGTATGCCTATGACTTGATGCATACCCACGAAGGCTCCCTGGCTCATTCAGTCTATGTGAGACCCTATGGGCCCTGCTTAGTTGATTCTGTTGGCCATTTTCTTGTGATACCTTGAACCTTCTGGCTTCCATAATCCTTCTTCCCTATCTTCTTCAGAGTTGTTGAAGCTCTGCCTAGTGTTTGGTTGTGGGTCTTTGTATCTGCTTCTATCTGCTGTTGGAAGAAGCCTCTCTCATGACTATTGGTTTAGGCATTGGTCCTATGAGTATAGCAGAATATCATTAGGAATAATTTCATTAATATAATTTTTTTCAGTTGTGTTTGTTTCTACCCTAGGTCTCTATGCAATTCAGCATCTTCATTTTGGCCATCTTGGCTGTGTCAGGCATGTGATTCCTCTCAAGGTATGGGCCTCAAGTTAGATCAGTCATTGGTTGGCCACTCACACAAGCTCTAAGCCACCATTGCTACAGTACATTTTGTAGACAGGGCAGCTTGTGGATCATAGATTTTGTGGCCTGGTTGGTGTCCTAGCCTCACCACACAGAGACTAGCCTGGTTACAGAAGATGGTTAATTCAGGCTCCATATCTTCAATTAGATTATAAGGAGTCCTTGTTAAAGTCAACTTTATAGGTTCCAAGAAATTTCTACTGCACTGAGTTTCCATATCAACCCATAAATGCCCACCTATTACAACTTTCTCTCCCCATACTCTCTCCTTCCATTCCTCCCTTCCCCACCTGATACCTCCTGTTCCAATCCCCACCTCAACCCCATTCCCAGTCCACCCACAAAATCTATCTTGTTTCCCTTTCCCAGGAGGATCCATGTGTATCCTCCCAGACCTCTCTTCTTTATCTAACTTCTCTGAATCTGTGAATTTTTATGTCATTATTCTTTACTTAACAGCTAATAATACACTTATAAGTGTCTGGGTTGCCTCACTCAGGATGATGTTTTCTAGTTCCATCCATTTGCCTGCAGATTTTGTGATGTTACTTTTTTTTTTCTAGGAGTAATATCTCCATTGCATCCATTTCTAGGAGTAATATCTCCATTGCATTATAGTGTATTACTTCTATAAATATATATTGCATAAATATTCTTTATCCTTTCTTCAGTGGAGGAACATCTAAGTTGTTTCCATATTCTGAATGTTATAATTAAAGACGGGTTAACATAGTTGAGCATACCATATCCTTGTGGTAGAATGTGGTAACTTTTGGGTATATACCCAGGAGTAGGTATATATAGCTGACTCTTCAGGTACATCAATTCCCAATTTTTTGAGGAATCACCATATTGATTTTCATATTGACTGTACATGTCTGAACTCCCACCAGCAATGGAGGAGTTTTACTCTTGCTCCACATCCTGGCCAGCATGAGCTGTCATTTGTGTTGCTGATCTTAGCCAATCTGGAGAGTTGTCCTTTCAAACTCTGTAAAGAACTGTGTTAGGGTTTTGATGGGGTTGCAGTTGAATCTGTAGATTTCTTTTGGCATGATGACTATTTTTACTATGATAATCTTACTTATCCATGGGTATGGGAGATCTTTATGTCTTGTGAAATCTTCAATTACTTTATTCAAAGACTTTTTTATTATGCAGGTTTTTCACCTGCTTGGTTAGAGTTACACCTAGATATTTTATATTACTTGAGGCTATTGTGAAATGTGTTGTTTCCTTGATTTCTTTCTCAGTCCATTTGTCATTTTTACATTTCACTATCATATCATCTGAAAATACTTTTTGATTTCTTCCTTCCTAATTTGTATAAACTTGATCTCCTTCAGATGTCTTATTGCTCTAGCCAAGAGATCAAGTACTACATTGATTAGGTATGAAGAGAGTGGTCAACCTTGTCTTGTTCCTGATTTTAGTAGAAATGCTTTGAGTTTCTCTCCATTTAATTTGATATTGGCTATAGGCTAACTGCAAACTGACTTCAATATTTTTAGGCATATCCTTTATATCCCTAATCTCTCGAGGACATTATCATGAAGGGGTACTGGATTCTGTCAAAGGCATTTTCTGCATCCAAAGAGGAGATTATTTGTTTTTGTTTTGTCATTCAATCTGCTTGTATAGTGTATTACTTCTATAAATTTATGCATATTGAACCATGCCTGCATTATGAAATGAAGCCTACTTCTATATGTTGGGTGATCTCTTTGATATATTCTTTGATTCAGTTTGCAAGTATTTTATTGAATTTTTTTGCATCTATGTTCAAAGGAAAACTGGTCTGGAATTATCCTTCTTTGTTGGATCTTTATGTGGCTTGGGTATCAGGGTAACTATGGCCTCATGAAATCAATTGGGAAATATTTCTTCTGTTTATGTGTTGTGGAATAATTTGAGTAATATTAAAGTTAACCCTTCTTTGACAGTCTGGTAGAATTTTGTGCTAAAACCATATGAAACTGTGCTCTTTTGATTGAGAGAATTTAAAGACTTCTTCTATTTCATTAGTGGTTATAAGTCTGTATAAATTGCTTATTTAATCTTGACATGACTTTGGTAAGTGAGACCTATCAAGAAAACTATCCCTTCCTGCTGTGGGATGTTCTGTATGTCCTGTGGGAGCCCGTTCTTGGGTTCCTAGTGGCTTTACCCAGCAGGTCCGCATAGAAGATGATTGGGACCATGAGCACGTGTCTGAGATGGTCTGCACTTGGCTGTGCTGTGGGATGGTCTGTATGTCAAGTTGCTCTGATTGGTCAATAAATAAAACCTGATTGGCTGTGGCTAGGCAGGAAGTATAGGTAGGACTAACAGGAAAAATAAGAGAACAGGAAGGCAGAAGAAGTCACTGCCAGCCGCCACCCTGACAAGCAGCATGAAAAGATAACGGTAAGCCATGAGCCGTGTGGCAGGGTATAGATTTGTAGAAATAGATTAATTTAAGCTATTAGAACAGTTAGTAAGAAGCCTGCCACGGCCATACAGTTTGAAGCAATAAAAGTCTCTGTGTTTATTTGGCTGGGTCTGAGTGGCTGTGGGACTGGCTGGTAACAAAGATTTGTCCTGACTGTGGGCAAGGCAGGAAAACTCTAGCTACACATTCCTGTTATATTTTTTCCCTTGGTGAACTATAGGTTTTTTTTTTATGTTTGTCTTTATGGTTCTCTGGATTTCCCTGTTGTAGGTTTTATGTATCTCTTTTTTACTTCTGATTTTGTTAATTTGGGTATTCTCTCTTTGACTTTTAGTTAGTTTGAATAAGGATTTGTCCATCTTGTTCAGTTTCTCAAATAACAAATTGTTTCAATTCTTTATATTGTTCTTTTTGTTTCAATTATTTTGATTTCAGCTCTGAGTTTATTTCTTGCTGTCTATTCCTCTTGGATGTGACTACTGATTCTTGTTGTATAGTTTTCAGATGTACTATTAAGTTGCTAGTATGAGATCTCTCCAATTTTTTTTCTGTATTTAGGGCTATGAACTTGTTTCATAGAACCAATTTTTTTGTGTCCCTGAAGTTGAGTATTCTGTGCTTTCATTTTCAGTGAATTCTACTCTTCTCTCTCTGATATCTCCAAAACAAAAAATAGTTAAAGACCCATTATGTGCAGTCAGTTCATATTTATTTGAATGACTATAATAATATTCATGTCAAAACCCTCAATTTTATTTCTTGTTTTCTTCTTTCCATGTATATTTTGTTTATTTGTTTTGATTTCAGGGATTCTTTTGCTCTAAATAATAAATCTTTGAGACAGTAATGAGTCATTAGTGTGTATGATTCTTTACATTAGTTAGTTTACAAATATTTAATGTTCCTGGTTTCAAGATGTAGAACACAACAAGAACTAATGAGAATTGTTATGTGCTATCATATGGGTATTAATGACCATCTGGGAGAGCTGATAGCCCAAGGAAATATCCTATGGTGATTTTTTCATTTCTATTATAGCTCATTTGTTTTATTTTAATTAGGTAAGAAAAGAAAAAAATCTCTTCCCCTACCATGACCGTCTGAAGGAATGATGATGCCGTAGGCCACAGGTATAGCTGATTTTAATAAATTGGAAACAAAAAAAAATAGGATTCAGTTTCTAAGAACAGATTAACCCATAAAAAGGAAACAATTCTTACAGTATCATGAGAATAACTTTTTGTCTAACCTACACACACACACACACACACACACACACACACACACACACACACACAGATACACACCAATATGTTACTTATAAAACACAAGAAAATAAGTTTTATGGTTTTGTGAAAAATCATCTGCAAAATATGCTTGACATTTTCATTAAAAACAGGTACTTCCTGGCATGGTGTTACGCAAATGGTTTTTGACTATTGTATCAAGTGCAAAGCCTTTTTGATAATAACCTATTCTTTTCTTTAAAAAAGATATGTAGATTACATGCATCCAATGGTGACTAGCTGTACACACCAGATTTTCAGCTCTCTGCTGTCATTTGCTTGGTTAATTTAAAATAAATGAATACTGAAAATTCATATGTCACAAAAAATATTATTTGCTATGTACATGTCAAAGCATGAAATACAAAGAAGCGTTTTTCCTCACACACAAAAAAATCAAACTTCCATTATAAAAAAGTTCTTTACTAATGTGAACAGAAAAGTATTTTATGTGCTTGTTGAAGCAAAGATAGTTCACAAAAAAAAAAAAGATTAAACAGGTCAAGAATACACAAAGAAAGGCAAAAAACAGAATATTCAGTACAAAAGATGGGAAAATAGGGAAGTATAAAATCATAGCAAGACATTTAGAAGAACATAACTGAATTTTTTATTCAAAATATATAGAGGGTAAGAACAAAATATAAAATATTCCTTCAGAGAAACCTTTCTACTTATGTTTTTGAGGAATTATAAATATGCACTTTAAATATTTCTCTACAGCTTCTTAAATGAATAATTTATGGGTACCACCTCATGAATCTTTTCATCCCTACCATGCCAAGTATAATTACTTCTGTATTGCACTTGGTGAAATGTATCCACAATCTGTTTTGATACAGAGCTCTGTTGGTGTTCAATAAACATGAACTGAGGGTGAGGCTGAGATAAGCTACTTCCAATCACCACACATGGACAGGACTATAACTTTAGCTGGCAAATTACAAAAGGAAATCTGTGTGGTTTTGTCTGTGTGAACCGATGGGATAACACTGGGCAAAGTAGCCCCTAATGCCCCTCCTCCACAGTGCTGCAGGATAAATGTTCTGAGGTTCAAAATGTGGGAAGGTTTGACACAGTTTTAACAATAAAATGCAAGAAAACATGTTTAAAATTAATATTTGAATGTAAATGAAAAGCGATTATTTTGAACAATGAATAAATCTATAATTAGTATTTGTTAAATTGTATATAGTGCATTTTTGGAAATTCTATATCCATTTTATTTTATTTTTCTTAAAATGATTAGATTTTCCTGCTTATACTACATTTATTCAAATAGGATATTCTTAGAGCTGTTCATATAAGGAAGAGTAGATTTTATATTGGGTGAATATTATTTTTGAGAAGCACCAAAAAATACCTGTCATGTGTGAAAGCTTGTTACTTCATCCATAGAGAAAGAAGATATATTCAAAACACACAGAGGAGTTGGTACCTAACACACAGAAAACGATAACATATAAGGTAAGGTTACAGTTTTAGGGAGAAGAAAATTGGTGCATTCAAAGTTATGAACTGACACATTTTATTTTCAAAAATTATGAAAATCCTCTAGACATCCATACATCACAAAGTAGGCAAACAAACCATAACTACAATGTAAAATTGAGTCACAAGATTATGAGGGCATCTTTACAAATACATATGGAGTAAGTTTCCAGGTTAAATTATAATTAGGATGAAAAAAAAGAAAATGTGTTATCTGTACTTCATAGGGAAAAAAAGGCTCAAAATACTAGCGAAAAAGAAAACATTTGGTGACTTTTTTAGTTCTAAGTGAATGAGCGGAGCATGGCAAAAATGAGGAGTGAAGAAGTGACAGTTATCTGAATATTCCTTCTCCATGTGGCTATTACTGTTGTAATAAAGTATAGTTTACCAAAAAAAAAAAAAATTAAATACTGGTAGGGAATGCATGAGACAAAGTTTCTGTATTCTAAACAAATCATAGAAAGGCTATTGGAAGCCCCATTATGAAGTGACTAATCTAAGTTAAACAACAGAATGCTCATTCTAAGCTGTTAGTAAATGAAAGCTAAACATAGCCAGCATCCCCAGCCAGAATAATTGGTTCTTGATAAACACAGTCTATAAATCAGGTTCTCAACCTGGGGATCAAATGACCCTTTCAAAGGGGGCACATATCAGATATTCTGCATGTCAGATATTTACTTTGAAACTCCTAACAAAATTGAAAATAATTTTATATTTGGGGCTTGCCACAGCATGAGAAGTTGTATTAAACGGTGGCAGCCTTAGGAAGGTTGAGAACCACTGCTGTAATTTGTCAAACTGTATTTATTTTATCCATTTTTTCATGTACTGTAACTATGTTTCAAAACTGAAATATTACAAATATGTTGTCAATATTGGCAGCTAGTTTTTTAATGTTCAATGTAAGATTTCATTATAAATATATAATTTATATAAGATTTTATATGTAAACAAATATCTAAGAATGTAAAATCATATATATAAATACTGTTGAAATTTAAATTTGCTCTGAAATTTACCTGGGAGTACTGTGTGAGCAATAATGCCTGTTGTTATCCCTTGACTATGTGTGATGGCTTATATTGATTCTCAATATTACATGCCCTAGAATCACAGAGGAAAGAAGCCTCTGTACATGCCTGTTAGTGATTAGCTAGACTAGGTTAGCATCTGGGCATGACTATGGAGGATTCTGAATGTGAACAGCATCATTTCATGGATTGAATCCTGGGCTGAAGAAAAGTTAATGAGAATACTGAATATCAGCATTCGTCTCTCTGCTTGTAGATGTAATATGAAAAGCTGACACAAGATCCTGCCCTCACGCTCTCATCAACTGTATGTTGGAACTTTCAGTCAAAATAAACTCTTCCTTCCTTACATTGCTTTTGTCTGGGTGTTTTATACAGACTAAGAAAAGCAATTAAGACTCAGCTTGAGACGGTAATATGTGAGAATACTTAGTGAAGTTAACATGGAATTCTCTTTATAACTTTCAATATCTGACACTAATGTTGTGAAAAATAAAAAAAGAATGTGTTTAGAAACTCACACCATATATAAGCCACGAGGATAGAATACCTATTCTGATCCTAGATTCCAAAGCAAAATGAAGCAATATCAAGACAGGCCCCAGGAAATCCAACTTGAGTTTAATCAGTGGTAAAGGGGAAAATTTGTGCCTACCATGGTTTCATGTGAGAAAAAAATTAAACAGCGTATTGTTGGTCTTCCTTTTCCTTGTGGGTGGTTAACCACTGGCCCATGACAGCTAGGGGAGCAGATGGCTATGAGCATGATAGAAGGAACTTCCTTCTAGGAGTCACCTTCAGAGTGACAGCTCCTTTACTGAAGCAAGGAGGCTAGCTTATACAGCCCCAGTCAGGGCGGAAGGGAGGAAAATGAACAAGGGAGGGAATATACCTAATTTACATATGCAGACCTAATTGAGGACTTACAAACATTAATGATCCACTGATTCAGATACCAGAGCATACAGGAAGAAAAAGGGAAACTTATGGGCTGAGTCACACAGTGTTTCCAGGGTGCTCTATGCAAAGTCATCCTCCAAATAAGGTCAGGCATCTAAGCCTTGAGACTCTTTCCAGATCAGGTTATACAGAGAAAGGGAATCCTTCTGAGAAAGGGAGACCTCCATAATTGCACCAAACTCATAGAGCTATCCAGACACGATGAACTGCAACCTTAACTGCAGGGTACTCCAACATCTCCTCCTATTTTATTTTATAATGGAGAGGTAGCATCATTAGGCTTTGAGAGCCTTATAACCTTTATTGGAGGCATCAAGGGTCTGATAGTGGACCGTAACCTGGTAGGTGGTAGAAATGGTGGTAATCTGTCATCAGAGAAATTGGGTAAGGCAGGGAGTAAGCATCAAATAAAACACAGCATAATTGGGGGGGGGGTGCTAATAAGAGGTGGGAGCAGGGAAAATAAGGGGTTATCGAATCAATTTAATTGTTCAGTAGGTTGAAATCTCAAGAGCATGTCTTTACTAACTGTATTGAATGTTTGAACATTGTTCTCAACAGCATTTGAATCATTTATATCGTTGAAGAGACTCAAAGCTGTTTGTGGCTATGGCTAGTAGCAAGGCAATCCTCAAGTTCATATAGGTAGACCTGCAGGATAATCATTACAAGTGTGGAAAAACATGTAAATGGTGAGTTAACACAAGACTAATTGTTCCTTGACACTAGAGAAAGGCAGAGGAGCTAGAACAGATTGTTTCAGTAACAGTGATGTTAAAATAGCACCTGGGATGGCATTTAGAAAAGTGACCCACAAGGCAGAGGAGGAAGTAACAGAAAAAAAAAAAAAGGACATCATGGAGTTTTTGAAGAAGATGGGCTACTGAAGAATTATCATGTAAGGAGTTATTAACAGGAACAGCTGTAAGCATTGGATGAGAAAGTGAATAAGCCCAAAAGAAACATCTAGAGGCATTAAGGTGGGACGTGAGGGGCAGTAGGTCAGCAGCATATTGAACACACTGTAGTCAGCGTGGACTGAACATTTCTTCTTAGATGTGGTTCCTGTTTAAGAAGATTTTATGGGTTGGCATGGACTGGGAGGCCTTCACTAGCTGTCAAGAAATATGAGTATCAGCATGGGGATGTACCACCTAATTGGTGGGACATAATTTTCCCATGACTCCTGTTCTCCATCTTTCATCCCAGGGGTCATGTATAATAATAAATACAGTTATATTCATTTCGAAACTTGATATTTCTGTGGGAACTGAGTTCATTTTTGCAGGACTATAATGGCAGCCACTGTAATGGTCCTGATCTGTGAGGCAGCCTGATTCTCCTTTCTAACCCCTCTGTCAGTAGGTGAAGCAGAGAAAGGGCTTAGGTGATCACAGTGGTTGAGGTAGGATAGACAGGATTAAAAATGGAGCGTTGGCATTCTTGATTGGGGTGGTCCAGGGACCCAATCTTTTGGGTCTTGCCATCATAGGTTTCCTGAATGAAAAAAACACCAGCAGTGGTGCTGGGGAAAAAATTAGGGGGTTGAGAAGTGATAGAACAGGCCTGAAATATAAAAAGGAATGACAATAAAATAGCAGTGAGAGAGGTTTTGGAGGAGCACATGGTTTGGACAGCGCCCCCCCCCCCAAGGTAATGGATGCCATTACAGGGGATCTTAGTGCTCCACAAGGAGTGTCAGTTCTTTCTCTGCTCGGTCCCTGAGATGTCAGTGAAAGGTGGGCCATCCTGGTCAGCAGGTGATACCAGACACTTCTGGCTAAAAGCCTTTAGGCCTAGAATTGGTTCTGTGGAAAAACACAAGCAAAAAACCCCTTCCTGCTTTGAGGAGGGATTTATGTCACTTCCATATTCTATTCAGAGGGTGACACCATTGTACCAAGATGGGAGGATGTTTGGAGTTTTTGTAGCTATTGAAAGTATTTAGGGTGCCTAGAGCCATTGTGTGTTAGAGCTGTAGATGCTCTCTCTCTCTTTTTTTTTAAGTTGAGCCTTTAGAGTTTGACGTTTTTGTTTTGTTTTACTTGTTTGTTTGTTTGTTTTGTTTTTTTATGAGCCCTTGGCCTTGGGGATTGAAAAGAATCCACATGTAGTGAACAGTCTCTCATTGTGAGCAAAAAGTCTTGAATTGGGAGCTAGTAAAGTTGGGATCACTGTCAGTCTTTAAAATTCAGAGCAGGGTATGTGAGCCATACACTGTAACAGGTAGGGACTGAGGGATGCTGGAAGAACCTAGCATCCAGGTCTCCAGCTTTTATATGTTAAATAGGCACCTCAACCTTTCATTCCAAGGTTGAAACCAATATATATTAGAGACAGAAGGTAGTTAAAAATTAATTTTAATTACTGATCAAGATAGAATTTGGTCAGGCATAACATCTGTAAACTTTCCAGCTGTGTAGCCTCAAGACATTTGTTGTCAGGGCTTATAGGCCACTATGCTTTTCCCCTGAGGCTTTGTTGTTATTTTCCAAGAATTCCAACCTTCAGAATCCCAGAAATGTACATGGTCCTTGGCCAGGTGTTACTTTTCAAGAACTACAATTCCCAGAATACCAGGAAATTACCTGGTCTTTGGGTAGATGGTGTTTACAGGTTAACTTGGAGTCTAGCATTCTCCACTGAAGTTGTATCCTGGGTCAAATCCTTGACCCTGATGGGTACTGGTTTACAATGGGATCTAATAACCATCAGCTTAATAGTAGCCAGATAGGAGTTATCATTTGTTATTATATCAATCATGTAAAAGCCTACAATAATTAATAGAAATCAGAAGGGCTAAAGACCCTGTGATGGATAATATCTTTGTTTCTCATAAAGTAGGCCAAGTGTCTTATTATCTTGTTGAACCATTAGATAAAGAATCTACATGTTGATAAATCTGAACACATGTTTTTTTTTTCTTCTTCTTTTTTTTTTTTGTGCGTGTCAATTGGCAATATAGGTAGACATTGTATCCCCTATGTCAGGAGTTTGTTCTTGACTTAGCCTTTTTTAGCAATTGTTATGGGGGCAGGAACAATGTATTCATTCTCCTTTGAAGCTCCTTCCAGATGAACTAGATCCTTGGTTGTCAAGGCCTAAGAATGCTGAAAAGGTAGTCAAATGCTGGGAAATGGGACATTTATCAGAAGCATGTAATTAGCTGATCCTGCTGAAGGGACAAGGAGCACTCACACCAGCTGGATAAGATCACTTTAGCTTTAAGTAAGTCCAGAGCTCACCAGCTTGTAGTTTGCAGATGCTTCCTGGATGGTGACTGTCAGTCAAGTAGAAATCTACTGAGATATAAACTAGGGAAAGACATTAAAATTTAGGAATTTAAGAAAACTCATACATTTGAAACTTTTTCATTTGATCTGTGGACAGGTTAATCTAAGTCTTACAATTAATTTCTTGAAGCTTTTATGAATTTTAGTTTACAAAAGAGATAAAAGTTTTTAGATATATTAGCATTACCATTGGATTGTATTTCTACCATTGTAGAAAAGGCAGTTAACTGGTGCCTGTAAAACAGCTGAAGTAGACTCATACCTTTCGGTGCTGGCAAAAGCTGTAACTATGGGCTAAAAAGCATGAACCTATTTTCCTCTGTCCAGAGACCAAGATATAGATTGGAGAAAGATATCTTTCACCTAATGAGAAGCATCTTTAAGTTTATGCTTAGAGGACAACTAAAGGGAATTTAAAATCTTGAGTTTCCGACTTTGACGACAGTAATCATTGTTTTACCAGAGCTAAATCAATAGCTTGTCAGAACTCCATTGGTTAATGCTAACTCTCCGAATATTTGAAATCCTAGTATCACACTAGCATAGGAAGGGGAATATCTGAAAGCTTTTTATATACCTTATGGCATCTTTTTATACCTTTACAAATAAGGGTAATAAAGAAAACACAAATTTATTGAATTCTGGAAATGAAAAATTTAGGAATGCAAGCAGGATCTACAGAGGCAAGCTTCACTAACAGAATACAAAGGACATAGAGAGGTGTTGAAGACAATAGAAGAAATGAATACATCAGCCAAAGGAAATGTTAAATCTAAAAAATTACCTACATAAAATATCTACAAAATCTGGAATACCATGAAATGATCAAACCTATGAATCGTAGGAATAGAAGTAAAAGAAGAATACTAGCTCAAAGACCCAGAAATATAAATACATATATTTAACAAAAACATAGAAGAAAATTTTCCTAACCTAAAGTAGGACATACCTACAAAAATACAAGAAGCTTACAGAACACCAAATAGATTAGACCAGAAAAAAAGTCTCCTTGCAATATATTAATCAAAACACTGAACACAGAATGAAGAAAGAATATAAAAATCTGCTAAAGAAAAAGGCCAAATAACATATAAAGACAGACCTATTACAATTGCACCTGACTTATCAGTGGAGATGCTAAAAGTCAGAAGGGCCTGAACAGATGTCTTAAAGACTCTAAAAGACAATGAATGCCTACCTAGATTACTATACCCAGCAAAACATTCAATCACCATAAATGGAAAAAAAGTCACTACATGATAAAGTCAAATTTACACAATATCTATCCACAAATCCAGCCCTAAAGAAAGTACTAGAAAGAAATCTCCAACTCAAGAAGGTTAACAACACCCATGAAAATTTAGGTAATAAAAAATCCTTCACTAGCAAAACTCTAAGAAAGAAAAAATACACACAAACACACACTACCTCCAGCACCAACACTAATATTATAAGAGGAATTAATAATCATTGGCCATTGATATCTCTCAATATCAATAAAAAGACAGACTAATAGAATAGATGCAAAATAAAATCCATCTGCTGCATACAAGAAACACACCCCATCATCAAAGATAGATATTTCCTCAAAGTAAGGGTTGGAGAAAGATTATTTTCAAGCAAATGGACCTAAATAAACAAGCTTGTGTGGCCATTCTAATATCTAACAAAATAGAATTGAAACCAAAGTTAATCAAAAGAGGACATTTCATACTCATCAAAGGAAAAGTCAACCAACATGACTTTTCAATTCTTAGCATTTATGCACCAAACACAAGGGCCCCAAAATTCATAAAGGTAATACTATTAAAGTTTAAATCCCATATTGATCCTCACACATTGATAGTGGGAGACTTCAAAACATCACTCTCAGCATAGGAGAGATCATCCAGACAAAACCAAACAGAGAATTACTGGTGATAAGAGACATTATGAACCAAATGGACCTATCATAGCTACAGAACATTTTACCCAAACACAAAAGAATATACATACTTCTCAGCACGTCAGAGAAAATTCACCAAAATTTGCCACCTACTTGACCACAAAACAAGGCTCAATAGATACAAGAAAATTGAAATAACCTCCTGCATTCTATCAGACAACCATGGATTAAAGATGGATTGCAACGAAAAACAGAAGGCCAAAAAACCCATAGAAGTTTAATAACTCTCTTATGAATGACTACATGTCAAAGATGAAATAAAGAAAGAAATAAAAGACTTCCTAGAATTCAGTGAAAATGAGTACACAAAGTACCCAAACTTAATACAATGAAAGATACAATGAAAGAGGTACTAAGAGGAAAGTTCTGAAAACTAAGTGCCTAGATAAAGAAATTGGAGAGGTCTTATACTAACAACTTAACAGCATACCTGAGAGCTCTAGAAGAAAGAGAAGCAAATACCAAGAGGAGTAGATGACAGGAAATAACCAAACTCAGGGATGAAATCAACAAAATTGAAAGGAAAAGAGCAATATAAACAATTAATGAAACAAAGAGTTTGTTCCTTGAGAAAATCAACAAGATAGGCAAAACCTTATCTAAACTATCAGAAAAACAGACACAGAGCATCCAAATGAACAAATGAAAAGGGAGACATAACAACAGACACCCAGGAAACCAAAGATTCATTAGGTCACACTTAAAAAACCTGAACTCCACAAAATTGGAAAATCTAAAAGAAATGGAGAAATTTCTTTATAGATACCACTTACCAAAGCTAAATCAAGGGCAGATAAACTATTTAAATAGACCTAAGGAAAGAGTCATTAAATTTCACCCAAATAAACAAAAATAAAACAAACAAATAAAAAAGCAAGAACAAAAAGCCAGAATCATGTACTTTTAGGGAAGAATTCTACCAGACTTTCAAAGCAAAGCCACTACCTATATGACTCAAATTATTTCATGACATAGAGACAGAGAGAACATTTCCAAATTCATTTTGTGAGACCAACATCACACTGATACCTAAACCAAAAAATGACTCAACAAAGAAAGAATTACAGACCAATTTCACCCATTAATATTGATGCAAAGATAATAAAATACTTGCGAACAGAATCCAAGAACACATAGAAAAGATCTCCCTTGTGAAAAGGTAGGCTTTATCCCAGAGATGAAAATCTATCAATGTAACCCACCATATAATCAGTCTGAAAGACAAAAGCCTGTTTTTCAGCATCTCATTTGATGCTGAAAAAGCTTTTGACAAAAATCTAACATCCCTTCATGATGAAAGTTGTGGAGAGGTCATAGATACAAGGGACATACCTAAACACAATAAAGATAAATTACAGCAAGCCTTCACTCAACATCAAATTAAATGGAGAGAAACAGTAGACAGATTTTTCTTTGGACCAATAACAAATATGCAGATGATATGATAGTATTCATAAGCAACCCCAAAAATTCTACCAAGGTATTCCTACAACTGATAAACATCTTCAGCAATATGGCTGGATACAAGATTAAAAAAAAAAAACAAACAATAGCCCACTTATATACAAATGACACAGGGGCCGAAAAAGCAATAAGGGAAACAACATCCTTCACAATAGCCACAAAAAAATATAAAATACCTTGGGGTAACTCTACCCAAACAGGCTAAAGACCTATATGACAAGAACTTCAAGTCTTTGAAGAAAGAAATTGGAGATGACATCAGAAGACAGAAAGATCTCTCATTCTCATGGATCAGTGGAAATAACATAGAAAAATACCCATCTTACCAAAAGCAATCTCCAGATTCAAAACAATTCCCACCAAAATGTAAACATGGCCACCACTGCAGAAGCCCCCACAGTCTCAGGCACCTGCCTTGTAGACTCTTAGACCTGGGAGTTGTCTCTTTGGTGGTTCAGAAACTTCCAGGGAAGCCAATGTGATTGGTGTCATGTTAAGATGATGCTGCTGGCCTCTACTGCTGCTCCATGCCTCACCTGCTCCTAACTCAGGCCTTCCTCCTGTTGTTTCTGCCTGTACTGAGAGGGCCCTGGGCTGTACTGTCAATGGTGGCAAGGAAGGCACAGGATATGGGCCTCCCCAGCGGGAGCACACATACTGTCAATGCTGCCTCCAGGACCCACCACAGCCAACCCAAGGCTGAAGCATAGGGCAACAATGGCAGCAGCCCTGATCAGGGTCTGAGGTGGATGGCTATTGCTACCTTGGTGGGCCAACCCCCAGCTACCACCAGGGTAATGCAAGAAAATCCATGAATGCAGCACAGGCTTAGGAAAAACTCATATATCTGAGGGCTAGACTTTTTCTATGTGAGGGGTAAATAATAAGGAAACACACACATTTTATGGTGATAACTTGCTCTTTTACAACATCGTAAGAATGGTCTCTGACTCTTTCTGTGTACACACAGCTACATATCTCCACACTGCTGCATACAGCTACATATCTTTACATACATGCATTTTTCACATGGGTACACATCTTTCATCTACATACATTTCTCTTCTACATCTCTTTTCTATACAGCTTCATCTTTCTTGCCTCCACACAGTTACAAATCTCCACACAGCCACAGTTAAACACTTCATTTCTATAGCTCTCTCGCCATACAGCACTTTACACAGTTCCTAGGCAAAGCTGCTTTACGTAGCAGCAGCGCTTTCACACTCACTCACACATCCTTGTCTTATATTATTCACTCATTCTTATTCACACACTCTTTCACCCACTCACTCCCACTCTGGACAATTATATGTTACATTTTCGGGACTCTACTCATTCTCAAAACACAAGATAAATCATGTAGTTTTGCTTAGGCTAGAAATGTCACATTGACCCATGCCCGTAGCTCTAAGTTGGTGAGGGATCCCAGATAGTAGTAAACAATTGGCTGAACCTTGAGATATCAGGGTATGTGCAGAAAGGAGCTGCTGCAAGGAGCTATATCTCAATGTGAACAGTCTGGTCTTGATTTAGCATTAAACAACACCTAGGAATCAGCATTTGTGTAAATTCTACAGGGGCAGTTGAGTCTGTATTGAATTTGTTCTGAAATCTAAAATTAGCTGTCTTTGAGACCGTTACTTTCCTGTGTCAGAAAAGAAGAATGTTCTATATATCAGAATTATACAGCTTAAACCAGAAACCATAACCTGGTCATCCACAAATATAAGTATGCCCAAAGATGTAAAACACACTACCAAAGCGCTGTGGAAAGCACCCCACAGCTTTTCTTTTAGGGAGGCATAACAGTGGCATTTGAAAAAGTTACAAACAGAAAAAAAAAAAAGAAACTGGTTTCCACAGCCAGTGACCCCACAGCTTTGCCAAGTGGGGCTCTCATCGGGGAGTTCTATGTCTGGTGGGTCGACTTGTCAAACACTAGTTGTCACCTGTTGTACATTCCCACAGCCCCCTGCATATGGCCTTAGAGGGAAGGCAGCAGAAGGCTCCATGGTTGCCAGTTTGGCTTTGATCCCCAACGCTGGTAACAAGCCAAAGACCCAGAGTGTCATGACTGTGTTGGTGGTGGTAAGCAGTGCAGTGCTGGTGTACTTCTAGGTCAGGCCTGTCAGGATGTGAAGGAGAAAAGGCAAAACTAGGAGATACAGAGTTTTGAACACTAACATAGGAAACACAGAACTGATACCTTTAGAACAAGATGATGAGGTTATAAGAAAATAAGGTAACAATGAGAAATGGTAAGATATTTCCTGCATTAAGATTTTAATTCTATTTCCATTATATGCATGTGCATGTGTATCTTTGTGTGGTTATCATCACCCAAGTACAAATGCCTACAGAGATCAGAGGTAATGGAGCTCCTGATGATGGTGCTGGAAACTAGACTTTTGTCCTCTACCAGACATTTTGCACTCATAAACACTGATCCATCTCTTCAAACCTAGCTTTGTTCTTTATATCTACTTGTCAACTAATGTTTCAATATTTACTAGAGTTGGTTCTTATTTCTTTTATGAAATACATGAAACTCTCATAAGACTTGATCATTCTGGCCAATGCATATGATTAGACAGATCTTGCTAATGTATGATACAATGTGTTTTTGCAGGATTCATAGGAATTTAGGAGATGCTGCTTTGGAAATTTTTTACTTCTAATAAACTTCACGAAAAATAACCACATTATCCACTGATAACATTTACTTAGCAGCCTGGAGGATGGAATTCATATTAGAAACACAGTGCATCTACTAGTAAGGCAAGGAAGGCATCAGGTCATTGTTCTTTCAGCAAAATAAATGACATTCAATTTGGACATCTATTTATGACAAGTCACTGTGTCCTCAAGTTTATAACACTCAAATATCAGGGTTAAGATAAAGTATTCAGGTGAGTCAGTGATTTAACAGGAGGAGGTATTGATGCAACCCCTTTAAAATACAGCAACAGCAAAAGAGTCTGGTAGAGCCGGCAGGACTTTTTATGGCCTTAAGTTCTATGACTTCTAGAGCTGTGGTAATCTCATTAGATCTCTGTTCTCCAGTATCAAATAGACAGAAAATTTCCCAGCATCTTTTATTTTTGACACATAATAAATTTTTTAAATGATCTTTGATATCTCTAACTGAAATATGTGGAAGAAAACATAAGCATCTTCATCCAACAATGTGATGCATTAATCTCGTACATCCAATAAGGCAGAAAAAACAATGGCCTAGAGTAGTGTCCTGGGTTCCTAGTGGAACCTGACCACATAATCTGAAAGACTCATCAAGCCTTATACAAAGCCTTGAGCCAACATTAAACATCAGCCTTCCCACAGCCTCAGTTTCAGACCTGCTCTTCTAAGTTTTATTGCACCATATAAAGTCACTTCAGGAATAGTAGATTAAAGGCATTTACAAAAAAACCTTTTTAATATATATGTTTTAGAAGAGAAGATGTTCAAGAATTGGATTGATGGAGATAGAGAACCCTTGATCCAAGCATAGCCACTAACACTGCCTGCCCACCTATGCACAGCTTTCTGTGTTTTAATTATTTAATTTGTCCAGCACTATAGTTCATTGACTAATATGTGACACTGCTTGCTGGTTTATTTATTTATTTTTATAACTATCTGTATTGATAGGAGAGACCCTTTTTTACATCCCTGCCTCAAAGCACTCTCTTAATCTTCAGAAGACCTCTATCATGAAACAAAGAGTTTTCCTCTTAGCAAGTAATTACAAGAAAATCTACAAGTGTAATCTTATAAGCTATTTTCAGTGAATAGTGGGTAAAAAACAAAGGTGAAAGACACTGCCTTTAAATGATAAATGTCATTGAATTCTAAGGATATCTTCTTTTATTGCATGGATTTTGGTTAAGCAGAGATGGCCTTAGAGCAAGAGATTAATGTTACAGACAGAGGGGTTGCTGAACCTAAAAGATTTTGGGAATAAGCCATTATTCACACGCAGCTGTTCACATTGCCACCCGAGAGAGCACATTTTCACCTACTAAAGTCTGTATGACCATTTTCCTTTTATTTTTTGAAATACATTGTCTTTTTATATATCTATGGTCAACTTCATTTTGCTAAACAAACTTGATCTAGGGATCTGATTTCCTATGCAGTCTGTAACCTGCTTTCTTACCAGGAGAACTAAGTGGACTTAATCCCACTCTCAGTGAATAGGTGGCATGACACCCGGCTAAAGGCCAGACAACATGTCACTTCAAAAGTGTTGCTTACTATTGTTGTGATTCTTAAATTGTCTGCAGAGTCTTAAATGGTTATATATAAATAGGTAGATTTGATGAGCCAACCAGGGGATTCAAATTCACCTTGGCAACAATCACCAAAGAGTTAATGATATATCAGATTTGTCTCATTTGCAAAATGAGATTTGGAAAACATCTAAAGCAAATGATACTAAACACATTATCTTTTCATAGTCAAATATAATCTACATGTAACAAACTGCAGACATTTTCTGCATTGGAAATATAAAAGACAGAACTTTCTGATATTTGATTCTGAAATTGCCACATTTGCCACAATTATATTCTGATCAGTGTAAAACTTCATAAATTTCTTTATATGAATACTCATGTGTCTCATATGTAAATTATCATAAGATGACAAATAAAATGAACCTACATTATTTTTCTCTGGCTCCCCAAATAATTATGGCTTAAGTGGTAATGTGTGAGTTCCTTCCTTTATTTTATTTCATTTTAAAATTATTATCATTATTTTTATACCCCAATAGCAGTTTACCCTTCCTCCTCTTCTCCTGATCCCTCCCTCTGAGTCCCATCTACCCTACTTCCCATCCACCCACTGCATCTCCTTCTCCATTCAGAAGGGGCAGCCCTCCTATGGGCTTGAACATAGCATGGCACATCAAGTTGAGGTAGGATGGAGCTCCTCCTCCTGTTTAAAGGCCAGGTAAAGCATGCGGAACATGTTCCCCAAAGCCTACTAAGCACCAGGGACAGGTCCTGATCTCACTGTTAGGAATCTTACAAACAGACCAAGCTACAAAACTGTCACACACATGCAGAGGGCCTAAGTTAATATAAAATATCTTGGTGTAACTCTAATCAAAACAAGTGAAAAATACATATGACAAGAACTTTAAGTCTTTGAAGAAAGAAATTAAAGACGATATCAGAAAATGGAAAGATCTCCCATGTTAATGGATATGTAGGATTAACCTAGTAAAAATGGCAGTCTTAACAAAAGCAATCTACTGATTCAATGCAATCCCCATCAAAATCCCAACACAATTCCTCACCTCGAAAGAACAATACTCAACTTTATATGGAAAAAGAGAAAAAAAAAAAAACAGGATAGTTAAAACAATCATGTACAATAAAGGAACTTTTGGCAGTATCACCATCCTTGACTTGTAGCTCTACTATAGAGACATAGTAATAAAAACAGCTTGGTATTGACATAAAAACAGACATGAAGATCAATGGAATCAAATCAAAGACTCTGATATAAATCCACACAACTATGAACACCTGATTTTTTTTTCTTAACAAAGAAGCCAAAATTAGACAATGGAATAAAGAAAGGATCTTTAAGAAATGGTGCCGGCATAACTGTAGGTCAGCATGTAGAAGAATGCAAATAGATCCATATCTATTGCCCTGTACAAAACTCAAGTCGAATGGATCAAACGCTTCAACATAAATCCAGTTCCACTGAACTTATAGAACAGAAAGTGGGAAGGAACCTTGAATGTATTGGCCCAGGAAACTACTACCTGAATATAACTCTAGTAGCACAGACACTGAGATTGACAATAAATGGGACCTTCTGAAACTTAAAAACTTCTGTAAGGCAAAGGACATTCTCAATAAGACAAAACAGCAGCCTAGAGAATGGAAAAAGATCTTCAACCCCACATCTGGTTGACAGATGGCCAGTCTCCAAAATATATAGAGAACTCAAAAAACTAGACATCAAAATACCAAATATTTCAATTAAAAATTAGGTACAGATCTAAACAGAGAATTTTCAACAAAAGAATCTCAAATGGCTGAAATACACTTGAAGAATTGTTCATCATCCTTAGTCAACAGGGAAATGCAAATCAGAATGATTCTGACATCCCATCTTACACCTGTCAGAATGACTAATATCAAATACACTGGTGACAGATTATGTTGGAGAGAATGTGGCAAGGGAGAAAACTCTTCCACTGCTGATGGGCGTGCAAACTGGTACAGCCACTTGGAAATCAATACAGTGGTTTCTCAGAAGCCCAGTGTGCCTTCTGTTGTAAAGTACCAATGAAATAATTTTATGGTTGAGGGAATCATTGCAACATAAGAAACTGAACTGAAGGGTTGAAGCACAAGGAAGTTTAAGAACTCGAATTAGAGACTAGTTTATCTTTGAGTCCTTGATTCTATCTTTTGCTTGTAAGTCTTCCCTTTGCATTTTCTAGTTAGGTTATTGTGCTTTTCACTTCCATCTTCATTTTTGCTTTAATCCTCTACAATGTATTTTTTTCTCTTTATCAAATTCAATTTTAAAACCCTGGTTTGTATGGTGGTATTGTGTTGCCCGAAATATTGTGCATTCTAATAAACTTAATCTGGGAGATTAAGAGAACAGAATAGCCACAATATTAAACATAGAGTTTAGGCAGTGCTAGCACATGCCTTTAATCCTAGCATTCCAGAGGCAGAGATCTGCCTGGATCTCTGTGTGTTCAAGGATACAGCTAAGCATGATGACTCATGCCTTTAATGCCAGGAAGTAAGGGCAGGAGGCAGAAAGGTATTTAAGGTGTGAGAACAGGAACTATAGCTGGTTAAGCTTTTAAGGCTTTCGAGAAGCAGTTCAGCTGAGATCCATTTGGATGAGGACACAGAGGCTACCAATCTGAGGAAACAGGATCAGCTGAGGAATTGCGAGATGAGGAAGCTGTGGCTTGTTCTGCTTCTCTGATCTTCCAGCATTCACCCCAATACCTGGCTCCCGGGTTTGTTTTTATTAATAAGACCTTCTAAGATTCATGCTACAGGTTTGTATTTGTCATTTCATTCAGCCTAATACTTGGATTTTTTTGGCCATTACTCTGCCCTTACTTTTAATCTTTAAGTTTATTCATCTGTTTCTTTGCATCTTTAAACTTCTTGAATTTTCTAATGAGGTTTATGACTGTTTTAAAGTTCCATGTCCAGAGTTTCATTCAGGTAATTTGGGTTGGCAGGTATTTCTATAGGATTGGGTTACTGCCTTCATCTTTCATATCGTTTGTATTTTTTTGTGGTGTTATCTGAACATTTGGACTTTGTTAGTCTGTGATGTGAACAGAACAGTTTAAATACAAGAAAGGATGTATGACTGGTCTAGTTCCTGAGATCTGGATACTTCTGACATCCACTGTAAAAAACCTAGAGAGAAACAAACATTCCTGTGGAAGAACAGAAGGCAAGTTTTACCAGATGCAAAAGAAGAATGTGGAGTGACTGGAAACTTGCCTGGATTCCTGCACCTGCCTGCACTTTGGATGGCCTCTCAGCCTCTTGGCTTCTCAGCCTTTTGGAGGTAGTTTGTAAGACCCATAGAACTTGAGACACATATGCCTAAATATTTCAGTTGTACTTGTATTTACTTAATTCACAGTTATTATAAAGATGAAGTCATTGCCACAAAAATAATGTGAAAAGATAAAAAAAAAGAAAGATGTATGAGCTATGATGAACCTAAAGGTTGGAGTGGCTCAGCTGGAATGAATTCAAGTAAACACGGGGGACTGGACTGGTATGCATGAGTATTTTAGTCCAAGCCTAAAGTTTGAGGTGAAGCTGGGGATTGATACAGATGTAAAGGTGAATGGGAATAATGAGTCAGACTAAGCTGGCTATACTCTGGGCAAAGATATATAGGAGCTGGCTGTTTGGAGAAAACAGATGTGACCTGGGAGGGACCTATTGGTTGGAAGTAGGCAGGGTGGGTCCTAGTGTTTCTCTCTCTGTTTACCCAGATCCAATAGCTCAGTCTCATCCTTAGCTCTGCAGTAGTAAACCTGCTGGGGTCTCCCTTTGCTCTCTGACCATAACTGCAACAGATCCCATATCCCAGCCTCCAACACCAGTTGGCATTCACTGGGAACACACCAGCTGAGCAAGCCAGGGAGACAGATAAGACAACTGAGGGCCTTCAAGACTGCTTCCTCCCTTCTAAATGCAATTCCCTCTCTCTAGCCCTGCAGCCAAACACCAGCTGCAACCTTCCTTCCCCTCTGCTCATATCGCCTGTGGATCCCAGAGGTCATCACTTCCTCACCTCCTTCACCCCCATTTGTTGCTTTGTTCCAACTCCCAAATCTCGTAGGCTACTTCTGCTAACCAAAGGACTGCTCCTGCCAGGACAACACGTTGGCTGAACGCAGATCCATGTATCTCCTTTCCTCCTTGCCATCCAATTTCACCAGTTCTATCTCCAATTCTGTAGTAGAAAACCTGCAGTGGTCTCCCTTTCCTCGCTGACTTCATCCCAATGAGCCACAAAGATCTTCTCCTCCAACCTTTCTTCCTCCAACTCATCCCAGTATCTCAGCCTCCAACACCAGCAGGTATTCACTGGAAACATACCAGCTGAGCAGGCCAGGGAGCAGTTGAGCTAACTGAAGGTCTTCATCATTCCATCCTCTCCTACAAACCCAATACCACACTCTCATTCATATCTGTACAAAAGAACATCTTCTGCAGCCTGACTTACCCCTCTGGCAACATCTTCTATCGATCTGACAGATCTTACCCTCCTAACATCTCTGTCCTCACTAGCTGCTTTATCTCAGTCCCCAACTCCATCAGACACTCACTGATAGCCCACAGACCACAACTGCCAGCAACACAGGTAGGCTCTCTGAAGATCTCCCACTTTCCTTCTGTTCTTCTAGATTCAGCCCCAAAGTCTCACATCTAACACTATAATAGATCCTCTGGGATGAAATCTTTTCACTCTTTTCCCCTACTTCAAGGAGATAAAATAATCAGATACTGGTTGAATATTCTGCTCTCCTTCCTCCCATGAACAACTTCAGACCCCTTACACTATTTTCATTTCTAAGTATCATCTCCCAATACCCAGAAATATATTTTACCTGTAACTCCCAGTGACCAGAGCAGTTGGATGCAAAGATAATTTACTAACTGGCAAAACACAGCCATCACACTGAAAATCCAGAGAAGAAACAGAAAGCAAGAGACAAAACACCCATTCAATAATGACAAATACAGAAATTAGCACCTAGGCCTAAAATCTTCCCAATCTCAGATGTTTATGCACAAACACATCAATAACAGCCATGGCAATGTGTTTTCACTAGAGCCCCTCTGTCATACCACATGAGGCTCTGGATATTACAACAGAGCTGAAAAACAAAAAAAAGACCTTAAAACTGTCTGTAGGAAGATCTGTATATATTTACAGAACTGGATAGAGGAAATGATTAAATCTCTTAAAGAAATACAGGAAAATACATTACACCTGATTTCTCAATGGAGACACTAAAAGTCAGAAGTGCCTGGACAGATGGGCTGTATACTCTAAGAGACCACAGATGGCAGCCCAGAGTACTATATACAACAAAACTTTCACTCACCATGGATGGAGAAATTAAGACAATCTATGATAAAACAATATTTAAACAATTTCTATCTGCAAATCCAGGCCTATTGAAGTTGCTAGAAGGAAAAGTCCAACCTAAGATGGTTATCTATAACCAAAAAAAAAACCACAAGGAATAATACTATTCAGCTAGAAAAATAAAAAGAATGGAAAAACACACACACACACACACACACACACACACACACATACACATGCCATCATCACTAAAACTACCCTAAACAACAAAATAACAGGAATAAACAATCATTGATCATTGGCCATTGCTATCTGTAATGCTGTGGGATGGTCTGTATGTCAAATTGCTCTGATTGGTCAATAAATGAAACACTGATTGGCCAGTGGCCAGGCAGGAAGTAGGTGGGACAAGGAGAGAGGAGAATTCTGGGAAGCAGAAGGCTGAGGCATAGAGACACTGCCAGCTGCTGCCATGACAAGCAGCATGTGAAGACTCCGGTAAGCCACAAGTCACGTGGCAAGGTATAGATTTATAGAAATGGATTAATTTAAGATATAAGAACAGTTAGCAAGAAGCCTGCCACGGCCATACAGTTTGTATACAATATAAGTCTCTGTGTTTACTTGGTTGGGTCTGAGCGGCTGTGGGATTGGCGGGTGACAAAGATTTGTCCTGACTGTGGGCAAAGCAGGAAAACTCTAGCTACAAATGATCCCAGTTCTCTAATAAAGACATGGACTAACAAAATTGATGTGAAAACAGGACTGATCCTTCTGCTGCATCAAAAAAACACACTCAAGATCAAGATAAATATTATATCAGTGTAAAGGATTAGAAAAAATATTCCAAGTACATAGAACATATTGGTGTAGCTATTTTAATATCTAACAAAATTGATTTCAAACCACAACTAATTAAAAGGGATAGGGAAGTATACTACATACTAATAATAGGAAAAAAGAATCAACCAAGATGACATTAAATTCTTAACATCTTTCCTTCAAATACAAGGGCAGGGCATTTGTAAAAGAAACACTACTGTATCTTAAATCACATATTGACATTTGCACACTGAGAGTGGGAAATTTCAATACCTAACTCTCACCAATAAAAAGAACAACTAGACAAAAACTAAATAGGGAAATGCTAGAGCTAGCAGACCTTTCAAACAAAATGTACTAACAGATATTTACAGAACATTTCACTCAAACACAAAAGAATACATGTCCTTCTCTGTATGCCATGGGACACTCAGAAACTGACCACATACTCTGACACAAACCCCCTACATTTTCCAACGTCTTCTCATTTCCTGAGAATTCCTGGGAATGCTCATGTATTATTGCTCCTAAATCAGAGGAGCAAGCCTACAATTTGAAAGTTACAAGTAACTTACCTGTTTTCATTGTAGGTGAATATTCTAACAAGTTTCGTTGGTGATGAATAAATGTATTTCTACTTGTTCATTGAAACATGAGCTTGATGGGGAAGCCATAGTGCCATGATCACACTAATATTACAGCCAGAAAGATAAAATATGGAGGCAGAACCTCACTCTAAAGTCGGAAGGAAGATACTGTAAGAAATGACCTTTTGTTACTTAAGGCTCTCACTGATTTTCAGAGTCATTCTTCAGAGCCTCTCTCTCAGTATCGTCTTTTACTTATATTCTCTATTGTATTTACACATGTTTTGGGTACATTTCTGTCCTCACGTTGTTAATAGATTTTATAACGGCATATGCTTGATCCTTCCTTGTTGTTATAAATGTATGTATACACACTGATGGGCGATGAAGAAGGAGGCAGAAAGAGAAAGAAACAGAGGGGGAAGGGAGGGAGGGACAGAGCAGAGACAGAGGCAAAATAAGATAGAAAGAGTATGTTCATTTGAAAAAATAAAAACTTAAGGTTAATTTACTTCTTTTCTTGTTTCCTGCTGAAGAATATAATGCTCGCTTTCTCTCTCTCTCTCTCTCTCTCTCTCTCTCTCTCTCTCTCTCTCTCTCTCTCTCTCTCTTCCTGATTTCTGTAGTATTACTTATTTTATGCTTGGCAGAGTGGTGTATAAATAGCTGTAATCCTATAACATAGGAAGCTGAGGCAAAAAAAAAAATGTAATCCATACTACAACCTTTATCCAAGAAGAAAAAGGCCAGCCATTGTCCCTATGGACAATGCTTCTTGAGGATGGAACTGTGGTCCTTGCCCTTCCTATTATTTATTGAATCTGCATCTTTTATTCACTTGGTTTTCACTTCTAACTTTGCTTCTAGAAGTAAGGCAGTTAAACTTTATACCAGACACTCCTCTCACTATAATAATAGCAAATGTTTAAACTTTACAAATCTCATTGTTACTTGAAATAACAACTTTCTTATGATCTGATCTGGTGATAGGATATATGTCTATCATCTATTTATCTATCTGTCCTTACACACACACACACACACACACACACACACACACACACACACACGCACATGCACACATACACATACAAAACATAAACACACAGCATTATAGAATGAAGACAATAAAGTAATGTGACCAAACACCTTTCCTGTTCCCAACTGGTTGAGGGATATTTTGAATGACTTTGAATGCATGGGATCATATAAAGAATGTCATTTTATTACTTCTTATTGTGATGCTATAAATTTAGTTATAAAAATTTTGAAGAGCAAATGACATGAGTAAGAGTTACAAGAGCTGCTTCATAATCACATATATAGCTTGAATATATCCTCAGAAAGAACACTTTGGAGACTTAATCTTCAGTGCCACTGAGCTTTGAGGAAAAGCCTATTTAAGGCACACTCTTCTTTTCTCTCTTCTGCTCTTTTGCTACATAATGTCTCTGCAGTCAACAGATGCTACACCTTCCTGGTGGTTTTCTTACTTTACTTTGTATGCCTATAATATAAGACCACAATCTGAGACATTTATAAGCATTAATAAATAAGTTAGCAGTTATGGTAGGTAAAATCCTGAAATAGGAGAAGAGCAATGTGTAGAAAAATAGCAGATGATGGCATTCATAGCCTTATGGCCTTTTGCAATGAGTAGGCACCCATTCCTGATATGGAAGATGTTAGGTTTCATATCCCAACAAAGTTTTATGGAGGCTTGAGTTTCCATCATCTACTTCATGGGTCACACACAAGTCATATCTGTAGTAAAGTGTCCTCTATAGCTCATCTTTTATTCACTGTATCACTTAATATTTAATATTTTTGTAGCTTTGAAATGACACATTTAAAAAATTCATGGTAAAGCTATAGGAGGTAGCTGGCAAGAAAACCTTGATTACACCCCAGTAATGTATTTGCATTTATGAATATCCATCTTGTTTCCAAAATATTTGTAGTCTTTGCCTCGTCTACTTTCTGTTCTAGTAAATGTTGAGAAGTCCAGAGATTTCATCTTTCATGAAATAGAATAATCCACACTTAAAATTAAAGTACTTTTTGGCCGCCACTATGGATAGATTGCTTTCATAGATTTTTTTTTCATCCCTAAGGGGATGCATCATTACATCATTACAAGGTATGTCAAAATGTATGTGCTGTCGACATGTACCATGTAGTGCAGATCAGTTGACATAAGAAGCTAGTCCAAAATGAAATTTTAAGGCTTATGCGGCAGCAGGAAGGTCCAGCCTTTTCTGAAGGACTGAACACTGAACTGCTGTACAAAGGTGTATTTATTGATTGTTACACAAGTATTTTCTCATACCAAGGTCCCTAATTTAATTTGCATTTCCTACTGAAGGAGAGCATCACATTCCTCCATGACTCTAAGCCTTCTTTATGTATCATGTGCAATACACAATAATGTAAGACCCTCCAGGTGTGCCTTAGGCATCTTGTGACCAAAGTCATGAGATGGCTGCAAAGACCCTTCAACAAAATAATTCTATAGTTCATGAGAAATAATCACTGTTTTTCACAAGGATTCTTCAAGGTCAAAGTACTTCTAAAAAAGCTGTTCATTCCAATATCTACCCATACAGTGATTCTGCTAAATTCCTACAACAATGCATTACAGACCCATCTATTTTTTTGTTCTCATTTGCTAATGTTAATTGATACAGATGGTTGTGGGTTCCCTTTCAACAGGATCATCTTTCTCACATGTTGACATTAAAGAACAGAAATGGGACACACAGGTAGATTCATGTTCTTCTGCTGACTCCAGTGAGCATCTGCTTTATAAGATCAACACAGTCAGATATGAGAATTGATCCATCATGATGGGTTTGTTAATACAGAATATTATAATATGGATGAAAGGGAATCTCACTCAGTGATCCTCTTATATCTTGGCATGAATTGTTGTTTGTTTTTTTTTTTTCAGCACCATGTTTTAATCTGGAAATTGGGAATTTGAATACTTTTCTTTCAATGTCACACTTCCTGAAGAAGAGCAAGTAGAGCTGTGGAAATGAGATTGCTTCTATTCACCACAGTGTCCTTGGGCAACTCTTCCATCAGAAACACAGAATGACATATACTTTGTGAAATTTGTGAGTGCTGAAAGGACAATATATGAAAACATTTTTACAAAATACTGGCAGACCTATATACAGCTTTTCAATTAAAATTATATAAGTAAGCCGGGTGGTGGTGGCGCACGCCTTTAATCCCAGCACTCGGGAGGCAGAGCCAGGCGGATCTCTGTGAGTTCGAGGCCAGCCTGGTCTCCAAAGCGAGTTCCAGGAAAGGCGCAAAGCTACACAGAGAAACCCTGTCTCGAAAAAACCAAAAAATAAATAAATAAATAAATAAATAAAATAAAATAAAATAAGTAAACCATATAACTATTCAGACTTAATGTATGTATCTTGGAACACAGAATTTTGGAAGGTAACTACAATCTATGGCCATCAAAATAAAGAGAATCAGATGTCTGGTATGCTTTGGTTATACAGAGTCACTCATAAACCTGGGGTGGCTGAGGGACATGGGAAAGGTGAAAGTCATTTTGTGTTAGTCAAAATTGAATCCTTAATGAAATATTAGCTAGTTTTTATTCAAGGGAGATTTCAGAGTGAGGCCTTGAGGAAAAAATCTAATATTTGTAATATTGATATAATTGAGAAAGTTGAGAAATAAAAGGCTATCAACAATACAGTAGCAATACTACTCTAAGTGTATGTACAAGATGGGAACACCAATTTAAGAATGAAAATCAAGGTTTTTTTTTTTTTATTTCAGAGCTAGTGGTGCTACTTATACTTACTTTACTGATGTAAAACTGGCTGGTTTTACATCAACTTGACATAACTAGAGTCTTCGGAGAGAACGGAGCCTCAACTGAGAAAATGCCTCAATAAGATCCAGATGTAAGGCATTTTCCTAATTAGTGATCAATAATGGAGTGCCCAGCCCATTGTAATAAGTAATGCTATCCTTGGACTGGTAGTTCTGGTTTCTATAGGAAAGAAGGCTGAAAAAGCCAAATAGAGCAAACCAGTAAGCAGCACTCCTCCTCTGCATCAATTCCTGGCTCCAGGTTACTGCCCTGCTTAAGTTCCTTTCTTGACATCCTTTGGTGATGCACAGTGATGTAGAAGTGTGTAAGCCAAATAAACCTTTCCCTCCCAAACTTGCTTTTTGGTCATGTTTTTTGTTGTTTCTGTTTTTTGTTTTCTTTTCATCAATAGAACCCTTAACTAAGATACTATTTAACCTAACGATCCAGCAAAGCCTGATGTGGGATTCATGAATGACAATCAAATCAGCTCCATTATCTACCATATGGAATCAAGGTGGCCCTCCCTTGAGTGTTCTACCCAATGGGTGTTCTCTGCTCTCCTTTTGTCAGACTTTCTATTCCTCAGTGCCTTTCCAGGAAAGGTGGCAATAAATATTTCAATGGATTGCACAGATTTTTATGGAAATCTTCTCTAATATGAATGATGGAAATAGCATGATACTTATAATGCATGGGTGAGGGAAGCCCCAGTTCATCATTATTAAGCAATCAAGAAGTAGAATATACCCATCTGAGTCCTGTGTCCTAAGTGTGTGATGTCTTCAGCAGTAGGGGCCATCCTCAATCCCTTATGGGTAACCAAGGGGTACATGAATAGCCTATATTGTTTTTTTTTTTTTTTTGGTTTTTCGAGACAGGGTTTCTCTGTGTATCTTTGCGCCTTTCCTGGAGCTCACTTGGTAGCCCAGGCTGGCCTCGAACTCACAGAGATCCGCCTGGATCTGCCTCCCGAGTGCTGGGATTAAAGGCGTGCGCCACCAACGCCCGGCTAACCTATATTGTTTGAGGCAAATTTTTAGAAAAAACAAAATGAAACACTAAATCAGCTTCATATTACTGTTACAAACTACTTGAGGCAATCAACCTATAAAACATTAAATTTTAAATTGTAGTTTGGAAGATTTTAGTCAAGGATAAATTAGCCCATAATTTTGGACCAATGGCAAAGCAGCCTTTGTTATAAGGGTATATAGCAGGGCCAAACCATTTACTTCATGCCCAGGGAAACAAGAGGCTACTAAGAAGGAGAGGATTCTACAATAACCTCAAGTATATATCATAACTACCTAAAAAATTACTTCCTCTTATGATGCAACTCCTAAAATTTCAGAGAACTCTCAGAAGTTGTCAGGAATGATAACTAAGTGTATAACACATGGACTTTTAGGGATAATCATCCCCAATTATAGCAATGCAAATAACTCAAACATATAATATCAGGTTGTTTTCCCATATAATCAGTGAAGAAAATAAGAATGAAAGGCACATTAAAAACTACATAGAAATTTTGAGAGCCCTTAGCACTCTAGTAGAATAAGGAATGAAGTGAAACTAGATTAGTCTAACTGTAGGGAAATAATGTCTTGGAAATGGAGTTATGCTAAACATGACCTTTCCTCAAATTTTATTCAAAGTGGCTGAAGATTCTCTTTTCACACAAAATCTCACCATGCAGTTACTTCAGTGGAAAGAAGATAACAAATGCAATCTTGAGAGACAATGGGATCTTTTGAAGTTGCCTTATTAAAAATCTCAGTCTAGAATATATATTAAACTAAATAAATACATTGTTAAATTACTGATGAGAAAATGAATATCTATGAAGGTTGAAAATATAATGATGAGAATATATTTTACAAGGTCTGAAATGGAATAAATACATCTACATCACAAACTCTGAGTTTGAATAGAGTCATTTCTATAAGGACTTTGCATGCATGGTTAACAATAGGTTTCTCAGTGGTCTTTTCCTAAATTTGTTTGATTCACTTTAAATATTACTTTCAGAATGGAGAATCTCCTCTTTTGAGTTGTTCATAGACAATGTCTTTACAAAAAACTATTATTTTTCATCACTTAAGTGTCCTTTTCTGAAAATTAGTTTCAGAAAACCAATTTAAAACTTTCTCCTTTCATTTGGTTATTTGTCCCTGTGCTTTATCCAACCTTGGCTTCAACAATTCTCACTCATATAAACCCTCTTCTTTCTCACTAATTAGACTCCCAGTGCTCCACCAGGGGCCCAGCCGTGGATGTCTGCATCCAGATTCCTCAGTCCTTGGATGGGGTTTATGGCACAACTATCAGGGTGTCTGGCCATCCCATCACCAGAGTAGGTCAGTTCCTGCCGTCTCTTGACCATTGCCAGCAGTCTTTTGCGGGGGTATCTTTGTGGAAGCACAGGATCTATGAACCAAAGGCTGAGGGGCCCCCAACTGGATCAGGCCCACTGAATGGGTGAGAGAGTCATTTGGCTTGATCTGTTTGGGAGGCAGCTGTGCGTTGGTGCCGGGTCCTGGGCTCGTTGCATGAGTTGGCTGTTTGAATCCTGGGACTTATGCAGGGACGCTTGGCTCGGACTGGACCTGCCTGGACTGAGTCTACCAGGTCGACCCCGGTCCTCGGGGGAGACCTTGATCTGGAGGCGGTGGGAATGGGGGGTGGGCTGGGGGGAGGGGGAGGGGGTGAGAGGGGGAGAACAGGGGAATCTGTAGCTATTATGTTGAACTGAATGGTGTTGTAAAATAAATTTAAAAAAAAAAAAAACTTTCTCCTGGTGTCTGGGGACAGAACTCAGCTGTTAATTTTCTACTGCTTTTCCCAGAAAGCTGGGTTATATTTCTATCATACAACTTGAGCATCTCACAACTACCAGTAACTCTGAACTCAGACCCTCTTCTGGCCTTTGTGTACACCTGCACACAATGTGTATCATGTTCAAGTCTGCACAAACACACATAGGCACACACACAAATAAAAATAAATAAACCTTAAAATACAAATATCTGACTTTTTCTCTATAGTATGCAAAATTTTATTCATCTTATTTCAAGAACTGTTATACCTGATACTTTCATTTATTAGGTTATGTTGAATATTGCACTTTCTTTCTATGAAATAGTTATTTCATTGTTACCTACTGTTGTGGAATAATATTTTTGTATGCTGTGAAGATGTATCACTCTGATTGGTTTAATAAAATGCTAAATGGCTAGCCTATGCAGGATCTTTGGGGCAGAGAGAATGCTGGGTAAAAGAAGGCAGAAATACCAGGAGAGGTAGAATAAGCAGGATAGACATGCAGGAGGAGAAGTAAAAGCCACAAGCCATATGCCAACATGTAGATTAATAGAAATGGGTAAATTTAAGTTATAAGAGCTATTTAGAAACAAGCCTCAGCTATTGGCTAAGCTTTCATAATTGATAATAGGTCTCCATGTGGTTATTTGGGAGCTGATTTGCAGGACAGAGAAAGACTCACTACACCCTTCACCTAGAAAAACACAGAAGAAACTTCCTGATTCTTTCAACAAATATTACCTAAAGTTATCTTTGTACCAACACCAAAGTGCTTGTTAGAGACTTAAGGAGATTAAGTAAAAGGTGTTGTTTCTTATTACTAGTTTGGCTCTTAGGGCCCATGATATAGGAAAAATGATTTACTGAATAGAGAAGAGTTCCCCTTGCTTTATTCTCATGCATGGATTTTATAAAAATGCAAGAGTTTGAAGCTAAATATACTTGGTAATTAGAAAAAAAAGAAAATCTGTATTTAAGAATAAAAGTAAACTTGGTCCTTCATTTAAAAAAATAACCTATTTATTTACTTATTTATTTATTATTTATTTTACATCCCCACCAAGTTCCTCTCCCTCCTCTCCTCCTAATTCCCCTTCCTCCACCCCTTCTGTTCACACCCTCCAATCTGTTCCTGCTTATAGTTGGAGTTTTCTCCAGTTCCACCCAGGCCCACAGCCACTCAGACCCAAATAAACACACAGACACTTATATTAATTTAAACTTTTTGGTCTAATGGCTCAGGCATCTTGCTGGCTAGATCTTATACTTAAATTAATCTGTAATTCTTATTTATGTTTAGCCACGTGGCGTGGTACCTTTTCCAAGTTCTGCCTTCACATCTTGCTTCCTCTGTGTCTGGCTGGCAACTCCTGACTCAGTCTTCCTGTTCCCAGAATTCTCTTCTCTCTTTGTCCCACCTATACTTCCTGCCCGGATACTGGCCAATCAGCACTTTATTTATTAACCAATCAGAGCACCACATCCACAGCACACAGAACAATATCCATAGCACCTGCTCTGTTTCTGTTCAGAAAAGGGACAGTCTCCCATGAATATCAAAAAAACATGGCATATCAAGTTGAAGTAAGACTAAGAACCTTCCCAATTATTAAGGCTGGGTAAGGCAACACAGTATGAGGAATAGGTTCCCAAAGGCCAGTAAAAGTTAGAGAGAGCCCCTGTTCCCAGTGTTAGGAGTCACACAAGAGGACTAAGCTACACAACTCTAACATATATGCAGAGTGCCCAGGTCAGTCCCATGCAGGCTCGCTGGTTGTCAATTCAGTCTCTGTGAGCCTCTATGAGCCCAGTTTATTTGAGTCTGTGAATTTTCTTTTGCTGTCCTTGACCCCTGTGGCCCCTACCACCCTTTCTTTCCCTCTTCTACATGGTTCCTAAAACTCCTGTTTTAGAATATTTTTTAAGATGTGTTACATTAGTTTATTGTTAGGAACATTTGCTTTAGTAGTGCAAAGAGGTGTTGCATTCTTTTATATTGCATTTTTTTTTAACTCTGTGGAGCTGTGTTACTTTGCCTGTCTAAAATACCTGATGGTCTAATAAAGAGCTGTATGGCCAATAGCAAGGCAGAAGAAAGGAAAGGCAGGCAGGCAGGCAGGGAGAATAAATAGGAAGAGAAATCTGGGAGGAGTAAGAAGGAATGAGAGGAAGAGTATTCCAGGGGCCAGCCACCCAGCCAAACAGGTAGCCAAGGAGTAAGACTGAATGTAAGATTTGCAGAAGAAAAGGAAAAATCCCAGAGGCAAAAGGTAGATGGGATAATTTAAGTTAAGAAAAGCTGGAAAAAATATAAGCCAAGCTAAGGCCAGGCATTTATAATTAAATATAAGCCTCCGTGTGTGATTTATTTAGGAGCTGGGGGGCAAACCCCCCAAAAGAGCAACAATAACCAACAACAAACTCCAACTAATGTTTGTCTGTGGGTCTGCATCTGTTTCCATCAGTTGCTAGATGAGGCATCTCTGATAACAATTGGGCTAGGTGCCAATCTGGTCACAGGAGATGGCCAGTTAATGCTGTTTCCACTATTGCTAGGACTCTTAGTTGGGCCCATCCTTGTATATTCTGAGGAGATTCCCTTGTGCCAGCTTTTTTTTTTTTCCTGACACTAAAATGCCTGCCATTTCCAGTAATCTCTTTTTGTATTCTTCCTCTATGTCCCCCTCACCAACATTATCTCTTATTCCCTTTACTACCTACCCTCAGTCCACTCACAAAATCTCTATTACTCCTTCTGAGGGAGATCTAGGCATTCCTTCATGAGCCCTCCTTGTTACCTAGTCTCTCTGGATCTATGAATTGTAGCATAGTTATGCTTTATTTTACTGCCAATACCAACTTATGAGTGAGTACATGCCATGTTTGTCTTTCTTTAAGTGGGTTATCTCACTCAGGATGATTCTTTTCTAGTTCCATCCATTTGTCTTCAAATTTCTTGGTGTCCTTGTTTTTAACACCTGAGTAATACTCTATTGTGTAAATGTACCACATTTTCTTTTCCTATTTCTTGGTTGAGGGACATATAGGTTGTTTACAGTTTCTGGCTATTACAAATAGAGCTGTTATGAACATAGCAAGTGTCCTTATGTTATTACTGAACATTCAATGGATGTATGGCCAAGAGTGGTATAGCTAGGTCTTGTGGTAGATTGATTCCCACTTTTTGCAGAAACCACTACACTGACTTCCAAATTGGCTGTAGAAGTTTACACTACCACCAGCATGAAGGAGTGTTCCACTTGCTCCAGTTCCTCTCTATCATGAGCTGTTGCTTGTGGTTTTGATCT
This sequence comes from Peromyscus leucopus, assembly GCF_004664715.2. NCBI lineage: Eukaryota > Metazoa > Chordata > Mammalia > Rodentia > Cricetidae > Peromyscus > Peromyscus leucopus. The sequence goes on from NC_051066.1 coordinate 18,489,456, forward strand.
TAGCCATTCTGAAAAGTGTAAGATGGAGTCTAAGAGTCATTTTGATTTGCATTTTGCTGATGGCTAAGGATGTTGAACATAGCCATTTGAGATTCTTCTGTAGAGAATTCTCTTTTAGATCAGTACCCCATTTTTAATTCAATTATTTACTTTGTTGATATCTAGTTTCTTGAGTTCCTAATATATCTTGGAAACCACTCCTCTGTCAGATACGGGGTTTGTGAAGATCTTTTCCCATTCTGTGGGCTGCTGTTTTGACTATTGAAGGTGTCCTTTGCCTTACATAAAATTTCAATTTCATTAGGTCCTATTTATTAACTATCAATCTTAATGCCTGTGCCATTGATATTCTGTTCAGGAAACTGTCTCCTGTGCCAATGTGTTTGAGATTATTTTATACTTTCTCTTCTATCAGGTTCATTGTAGGTGGATTCATGTTGAATGAAGTCTCAGATCTACTTAGACTTGCCTTTTGTGCAGGGTGATAGATAAGAATCTATTTTCATTCTTCTACATGCCACCATCTGGTTGGACTAGTACCATTTGTTGAAAATGCTTTCTTTTTTCCATTGTATAATTTTGCCTTCTTTGTCAAAAATCAGGTGTTCACAAGTATGTGGATTTATATCTGTGTCTTTTACTGGATTCTGTTGGTCCACCTGTCTTTTCTATGTATGACCCTTCATTTTTAATTTATGAATTGCTTTAAATTAATGTAAAATCATGCAAAAACAGTAAGGTTTAAGGCTTAAAGAAATAACTTGAACTTCATAATGTCAATTTCCTGGAAAACTAAATTTTTTATTAAGTACATAGTGTCAATGAAAGTCTAGACCCACAGCCAAACATTAGGCAAAGTTTGAGGAATCCTGAAGAAGAGGGGGAACAAGAATTGTCAGAGCAATAGGAGACAAGGATATCCCAAGAAAATATCCCACAGAATCAACTAACCAGGACTCAGAGACTAAACTCACATTCAGGGAGCTTGTGTATGGGTCTGACCAAGGTTCTTTGCATATATGCAATGATTGTGTAGGTTGGTGCTCTTGTGGGACTCTTAACAGTGGGAGTGTGGTTTGTCTCTGACTCTTTTGCCTGCTTTTGGGACCCTTTTCCTCCTACTGATTTTCCTCATTCAGGTTTAATATGAGGAATGTGTCTAGTCTTGTTACAACTTGATATGCCGTGTTTTGATGATAACCCTAAGAGGCCTGCCTCTTTCTAAAAGGAAACTGAGGAGGCATGGGTTTGTGGGAAAGGAAAGGAATGGGGGAACTGGACAAGAGGAGGGAGGGGAAAATATGGTCACAATGTAATATATAAGAGAAGTAATAAATAAAAAGATAGTCTAGAAATTTCATTAGAGTGCTGAACAGTGATAGACTAACACAATTCTGTTTGTAAGATAAGATTACTTGCAGTAATGGTATAGATAGAGTAAAAGTTTTATAAGTGGAAGCAAGTGTCATAGAATAATAACACTGACTTACTCTTTGGTAAGTTAGCCCAGTAATTAGAGAGGAGTTTGGAAGCAACCATGAGTCAAATTACCCCCAAATAAAGTTCATGATTAAACAAATTATAGAGATCAGGAAGAAGCAAATTGGGTCAAAGAAAGAGGAAATGGCATCAACTCAGACAGAAACAAGAACATTTAGGGTCAGTAGTTTGAAGTTAATTAGTGTTACATGCTAGACTTTTCTTTGTGAGATGCAACACAGACATTTACCAAAATTAGGAGCCTACAACAGACAAACAGATGAAGTAGGGATACCACCAAGGTCCACTTTGGTTAACCAATGATTTTTATTGCTGTTGCTTAAATGAATATGGGTGAGGGGTTACTTACAGGAGCAGAAATAACTCAAAGACAGCTGCATCAACAAAGCCTGGGTGACAACTAACAAAAGCTGGAAACCTACAGCACTTAGTAAAGCCGGCAGGCAGCTAAACATGTTGAAATTTGTACCATCCATGTACCTCAGTTGGTCTGATCTTCCTCCAGGCAGTTGAGCTTGTCTGAGTGACTGTCAGTAGTCTTTACTGTTTTATCTTGTGGAAAGGTAGGTCTAGTCAGTTTCAGGGCTTCTTTAAGGTAATTTGAGTAGGTTATTTTCTGTCTAAAGACACTTTCTTTCTGGATAGAATGATTAAATCTCTGAGGAAACTGCTCTACATGACCTAGGAATATGGCTATACCCTAATTGCTGTGGAATAATCTATTTGTACACTGTGAAGATTTGTTACTGTGATTTGTTTACTTGCCAATAGTTGAACAAGATAAAGTTAGGTAGTAAAGACAAACTAAGAATCATGGGGAGAAGAAGAATAGAGTCAAGCGAGTCACCAGCCAAAGGCAGAAAGAGCAAGAGATGAATGTGCCATGCTAATAAATGTACTGCCACATGCCAGAGCACAAATAAGTAATATGGGTTAACTTAAAATGTAAGAGCTAGTTAATAATAATTCTGAGCTATCAAGCAAATATTCTGCAATTAATGTAAGCTTTTCTGTGTTTATTCGGGACTGGGCAGTCAGGACAGGAAACTCTGCCTCAGTTTACACGTGACATTCCAGCGTGGCACATATACATTCATATAAAGCCTGAGAAAGCTTAAAAAGGGAATTCTAGACACAACAAAAGCAGAGTCAAGAGCAGTTTCACAGTTCATGTCTCTCATGTGGGGCCACAGTACAGAGATGCATCCCCTGACCATGGGCATGAAGGCTTGAACTACAGATTCCTGCAGTCTCATATGGGCCACGGTACAATGAGGCCTCCCTCAGCCACACACTGTGTGGTAGATTTAGGGTTTTTCTTCATACAGACAAAAAGGGTTAGAGATACACAGTAAGGACAGATTCAGACAAAAAAGCCTCTGAATAGGTTGCAGTGCATTTGGAAGATGTGCATAGGCTAGGAAGAGAGAAGAGAAAGGGTAGACACAGTCATAGATTAAAAAAATGATTAAAAAATAATTAAATAAAGTCCTTAAAAATGAAATAGAGTAATGAAAAAGCTATGATAAGCCACATAAAGATGAAAAATACACAGAGAGTCTGGATTCTATATTTTGTGTTGTCTTTGGATTTTTTTTTTTTTTTTTTTTTTTTTTTTTTTTTTTTTTTTTTTGGTTTTTCGAGACAGGGTTTCTCTGCGTAGCTTTGCGCCTTTCCTGGAGCTCACTTGGTAGCCCAGGCTGGCCTCGAAGTCACAGAGATCCACCTGCCTCTGCCTCCTGAGTGCTGGGATTAAAGGCGTGCGCCACCACCACCCGGCTGGATTTTTTTTTTTTTTATTGTAAATGGGTGATAAATGCTGAGAGACATTTGATTGTGAAAGCTACTAAATTAAACCAATCTATATAGTCTAAAAATGTCTTCACTGCAAAATTTAAGTAAAAAGTTATGTTGCTTTGGGGGAGATATGGTAGTTTTGTTTCTGTAGAAAATGAGAGGGTATGGATTCATTCCAGGTTAAGGAAAATCAGGTTTGATCAAGGAAGACTGTGAAATCTTCTCTACAGACATGAAAAAATAAACCTAATGTAACTACAAAACATATGATAAATATTTTACCTGTTCAAACATAAAAAAATATCTTTGGCTGGCTTATGTATGACATGTAATTTATATTTATGTATGCAATATATATATATATATATATATATATATATATATATATATATATATATATGTATCCTTTAAAATTTTATGCATCTTCAGAACAAGGGCACCAGACACCAATAAAAAAGGAACAGGTGATTCACCATCCAAAATAACTTGAAGGCTGCTGACTGAGTTGATCCAACCTCATGGAATACTCAAGCCAAGACCTATAATTGTCCAATTATCCTGATTTTCTCAGGGTCCTTCAAAGATTACCAGCCCCCTCCCTGCTCCAATCAACAGGAAGTAGTCTAGAGAACTGTGCTCACATTCCCCAAAATTGAATTATGGATATTTATTATCATTTAAAGGGGGTTGGTTATGAGTTGTTATTGGTAATGGTCAGGAAAAAAGATGAACAAAGGAGAACAGATTCAGGGATCTCTAAAAAGATTTTCTAAAAAGAAAAGAGGAGATATAGAAATGATATGGAAAAAGTGTAGATTATTGAATCTACTTTAATCTAAAAATCAACTATTAATCTTAAATATTCTACATTGGTATGAATTTTGGTTTAATGATATAAATTTAAAGTTAATTTTGTTATATTGTATGTATATTTTTACTTTTGTTTAAGGTATTGTATTTATATAGCTCAGTTGAAAGTGTAATTTATAAATAAAAATACAGATTAATAGTCATCTATAATAGTTAAACTTATAGTCACGTTAGATATGTTTTCAAGGTCATACACAGATATATTTGTATAGATGATCTTCAAACACTTCAAAGACCTTCAGAATATGGCATTTATTATGTTTAATAACCTAAGGCTTTTCATGACAAAAAGACATGTCTGCTCCTGCAGCAGCAATCTACTTCAGAGAAAGTGTTGGGCATTAAAAAAAACTCCATATGAAGTTTGTTTTCTACATGGCAAAAACTAGTCATGTGAGCAAAGAAACTGCCCTTGCCTCAATTTCTGACAATATACTGTCTGAACTGGATGAGCAGGACACAAGAAAAGTGACTGCCAAACTTTGCCAAGACAAGGTAGGACAGTTCTGCAAAATTCCCTGCCTCACAGAAAAGTCTGTCAGATATGCTAATCTTGTAAGCAGAGTTGAATGCCCCATTACAGAGGAACTTTGGGTGACTGTACAGGCAGGCTGATGTCCCTGTCATTAGGGAACATTTCACCGTTCTGGGGTCTTTGATGGAGCTGAGTACTAAATAGCTATAATTATAGTTTTCCTTAGTTATGAGAAAAAGTTAAATTAGATGTAAAACTTTAGACTCACCAAGAGATAAAATTCACATCCTTTTCATTGTGATTTTTAATCATGGAACAATCTAAATAGAGGTATAAAATGTATTTCATGATCTATCTCTTGCTATGGGTCCATAAGCTACATATTCTAAAATGTCTGTAGATTTTCAATGGTTTACTAGTGACTCTGATCTAAGGAATGCATTAAGGTATAGTATGGTAAAAGCATATTTTTTTATTTTATTACATGAAAATTTTTATTTGGTGGAAACTACATGGAGTATGATAAATAAACTACCAAATTAAGATCAAGGAATGAAGAATGGGCAGGAAATAAACCTCAGCTACTACAGTACACACAGATATCTGCTCACAAGGATAGCACACAAATGTTCCAAAGACTACCCAAAAATTCCAGACTATTTCCTGTAATGTCACACAGGAAATTGCTTCCTTCTTTGAGTGTCTGTTCATTATTTGAAGGTTAAAAAAAAATACACCAATCATTGTAACTGTGGACAAAAATGTGTAATCAAATGTTATCACTGATTCAAGACAACATTAAATAACAAGTCTGATGATCTACTCCTTGTGTTTTCTACAGATTTGAAGAATTACAGTGAGCCAATTGTAGATGTAACCAACCGTCTTATTAAATAAGAAACACAGAAACAATGTAAAAGAGAAAGTCGAGAGGTCAGAGCTCAGAGCTAAATCTCACCCTTCCTTCTGCTGTCCCAGCTTCGCGAAAAGAGACCTACTTCCTGTTGGCTTGTTTTTTTATAGTATGTCGTTCTGCCTTCTCATTGGTTGTAAACCCAAACACATGACTGCCTCGTCACTGTCTGAATGTACAGCCCCCTAGGTCTTAAAGGTATATGTCTCCAATGCTGACTGTATCCCTGAACACACAGAGATCTTATGGGATTAAAGGCGTGTGCCACCACCGCCACACTCTTGCTATGGCTCTAATAGCTCTGACCCTGAACACACAGAGATCTTATGGGATTAAAGGTGTGTGCCACCACCGCCACACTCTTGCTATGGCTCTAATAGCTCTGACCCCCAGACAACTTTATTTATTAACATACAATCAAAATAATATTTCAGTACAATTAGATTACCACCACAGCCAATAGTTTTCTTATGCTTGGGAAAAAAAACTTCTCTCTTTTTCTTTTTATTTATTCTTCTCTCTGCCGGTGGGCACGCCAGAGGAGCAGCAAATGGGAGTTTACTTCAGGGTGTCAGCCAACCAGGAGGTGAATCCCTGATGGGTGAATCTCAGGTAGACAAGGCCCAAAGACCAGAGATTCCAGAATGTGTTTTGCTTCTGCTGTGCCTCACATGTTTGCTGCTGCTATCCTTCTGTGTATCTGGCATGGTGTGAATGGGTGTGAAGAGACCCTTATTGCCTGTAATCCAGTGTGTTTATTTCACACAAACATCTCATTCTACTGGGCATTTTTATCTGTGAATTATTATGAAGATGATTTCTTTCGAAGCTGTACTGTCTAGTTGATGATAATAATGTTAATTTAAATAGTTTTGATATAAAAAAAATAAAACAAGGAAGTGTCACACAGCTAGAATCCGTGAGTTTCTATTGAGGAGCTGCATATACTGTGCTTAGGTTAATGATTAAGAAAAAACAATTAAGTCCCAGTAGCCCAGCCAGCTTGAATTTTTTTAACCTTAATGTTGGGAGATGTGTTCACAGGTTTTGGAGTGCATCATAGAAGAAACAATGCTTTGAAAATAACTTAGAATAATATGTTTTTGTTAAACAGCATTGAGGTGAAAAACCCAAGAAGATAATCTAAAGTTTTAGAAAGGCATATAGTTGAATGAGGAACTTGTTAAGGTTAGGGAACAAAAACAAAGGCAGCCCAATTACAATTAGCTCACATGCCTTTCTTGCTAGGATTGTTTGGTGACCAAATGTGATGATTAATTCCTTCTTATATCCATTTCTTCTCTCAAGCTCCTGATATAAGAAACTATTGATGAGTGGTTATGTATCCAAAAGACTTTTTTTTTTCTTCATGTATAAAAGTTTAGGTTTGTGATTCCTTAAAGATTCCTTATAAGATAAGATTACCTTTCAAGATAAGCAATAAAGCGATTAGTCCTTTCTTTGTCCTAGAAAATGCAGCCTGCTAGTAATAGAATATCTTACTTGCTTATATACTGTTAATCTATAACAAATTGCTTGGGTATTAATGCTTGTGGGTTCTTGGGGATAATTTATTTTTCACCTATAATACATAAAATATCTACTCATGTAAGGGATATGGAAAGCATACTGTTTTTTACTTGTATTGATTGTAATCCTTCACCTGAAAAACAGAATGTGAACACATTATAATTTCTATATTGCCTGAAAGATTTTGTTGGTGTATATGCTGTAGAAAAGAAGTATACAGTAGAAGAATAGAGAGTAATAAAGAAAGAAACCTGAAGAGAGAGTGTGAGTGTCTTTTCCCTTTACCCACTCAGATAATTCTTACTATGTGCCTACTCGTGGATTCCCTTAGAGCTCTGTGCTGTTGGAAGCTGGCCCCCAGACAGCAATATTCCACAGGTGGCCATGTCAGAGGAGCAGCACATGACAACTGACTTCAGGGGATCAACCCACCAGCATGCAAGGCACAGTTGGGCAATTCTCAGATAGGCAAGGCCCTGAGTGCTCCAGCCTCAGAATGTCTCTAGCTACTGCTGTGTCTTTGCATGTTCACTGCTGCCATTTTTCTCTGGTATCTGGAATGCTGTGAATGGGTATGAGGAGATCCCCACTGCCTTTAATGTAGTATGATTATCTCATGGAAATATCCTATTCTTTGGCCCAGATGGGAAAATTTCATTTTAACTATGTGTGTTTATATACCAAGTTATGTGTATTAGACATGTATATATAAATACATGTATTTAAGGTGAATAGTATGATTTCTTATAATTTTTCATGGACCCTTACTTTAATTTTATGTTCCTGCCTTCTTATTTGCTTCCCTCCACTCTCCCTAATTAGAGCCTAATCCCATTTTCCCACTTCCACCAGATCACACGCACTTTGGTATGCCTCTCTCTATTGCTCTCATATCTGAGTCAGAGAAGGTCCTTTTGTTATTTTCCTGGTTCTCACAGTTATTTTGGATACATACTCACATCAGAAGAGTTGGAGTTAGAAGATACATTCCCATTTAAAGTAGTCTCAAGTAAAATAAAATATCTAGGGAAAATCTAACAAAGAGCTAAACTACAGTACATTGAAAACTTCACATCTCCAAAGAAAGAGCAAAAAACACTAAAAAATTAAAAGACATACTATGCTCATGGATTGGCAGAATTAATGTTGTGAAAATACTATTTACCAATAGCTATTTGTAGACTCAATATAATACCAATAAAAACTTGCATTCCATTCTTCACAGAAGTATAAAAAGCCTATTCTTAAATTCTTATGGAAATACAAAAGACTGTAGATATCCAAATAATTCTGAGGAAAAAGAACAACAATGGAAAGATTACCATTCTAGATTTCAAGACATATTACACATGCGTAGTAATAAAAACATTAAAGTACTGACACAAATTCAGACATGTAGAACAATGAGACAAAATTAAAGGTCCAAACATGACGGCACATAACTTCAGCCATTTAGTATTTGATGAAATTTCCAAAAAATATACTCTCAAGAAAAAGACAGCATCTTCAATAAGTGGTGCTGGGAATACTGTATGTCCACATGCAGAAGAATGAAATTAGACCTGTATGTATCATATCACACAAAAGCTAACTCCAAGTAGATCAAAGGCCTACAATTAAGGTCAGAAGCACTGAAACTGTTAGAACAAAAAATGTGGAACAGTCTAAATGATATAGATGTAGAAAGGACTTCCTGAATAGAATTCCATTCTCCCAAAAAATGAGGCTAGCAGTTGGCAAGCAGAATTTTGTAAAACTTAAAATCTATGCAAGGCTTAAGAAGCAATTGAGTGAGGAGAAGCCTGGCATATCTTTGCTTGGTCTATATCTGACAAATGATTAACATACAGACTATATAAACAACTCAAAAAGCCAAGAGTCAACAGAATCAATGACTCCTTCAAAAAAATGGCCTGAGACCTGAAAAGGGAATTCTCTAAACAAGAAGGAAACATGGCCAAAAATATCTCATTAATCATTTATCATCCATAGCCATTGGGGAAATGCAAATCAAAACAAATTGGAGAGATCATCTTACCCCGGTTGGAATGAATAGATCAACAAACAACTAACAACAAATGTAAAGAAATGGGGAACCTTAATTTACTGTTGATGTGACTGTGAACTGGTCCAGACACTCTGGAATCTAGTGTGGACAATTTTCAAAAAGCTAAAATCAATCTACTACATGACCCAGCTATACCACTTCTTGGCATACACCCAAATTGTTGGAGATCTTACTTCATAGAACCTTGCCCAGCCATGTTTATTGTTGTTTTATTTATAGTAGAGAGGAAATGAAAACAACCTTGAATTAATGAATGGATCATGAAAGTCAACTTTGAGACACTATTCATTTCTGAAGAAAAATCATCATATTTGCATGTAAATAGATAGAACCAAAAAAAGTTTATATTGAATAAAGTAACCCAGACCAAGAAAGACAAGTGTCTCATGTTCCTTATGGACTTCTTAGAGAATTCGCTCATACCCATACTTATTAGAAACTGTTTTTGTTTATCATGATTTAATAAAGCATTAATTTTCACTTTTATAAAAAGTCATTTATCATCAACATCATGATAAAGTTAAGATCCAAATAATATCTATAGCAATCTCTAGTTAAGCTCAGGGAATAACTGTAGAGAGAGAAGGTTCTGGAATCTTTGCAAGGCTAAAACAGTTGAGCCAAAATATTTCTTTATAATACAAATATTATGTGCTGATTCAGATGTGCAGTTAAATAATCCTGGCATTACTGCTTGAAATCATTGATAGGAAAGACATGTTCAATGTCCTCACTAAAACTAAGAAATGTGATGTTGAAATTTTCTGTCACTGCTTATACAAATTTTGATAATTGGGAAAAAAAGAGAAGTTCTTTTCAATGGAGAGTTCAAAGTAAGAACACATCATTATTGCTGAGGAAATTGCCTAAAATGACATTTTTCTGACATTTTCACCTATATGGAAAGACATCAGATGAACTTTTTTTCAAGAAATAAAGTTTAAATGGTTGTCATATGAGCAAAATTCTTCAAAATTATTCTTTTCTCTGAAAATGTCATTCAGGATTTATTTTTTATTAGATGTGAACTTTGCTCTTACTTTCAGTAAGGCATATGCTCAAATGTCAGATCATTCCAATTGCAACATGGAAAGAACAACATAGCCCCAAACATTTTTTCAAAACTATTAGTTTTGACAAAAGATTCTGGAGAAAAATAGTGGCCCTTCAGGCACCAGAAAGCAGTAGTTGAATTATTATTATACCTTGTTGAACTCACAGCTAATATCATAAATTTACATGACAAATGTAAATACAAAGTTTCATGCTTACTTTCCAATTTTCTTTATGTAACCACAGAATACTGAAAAAATGATTGGATGTATATAAAAAGAACAAAACTACAGTTCATTCTTGGCAATGAAAAATTAAGAAAAAAACAACTCATTTAAACAATGTATTCAATTAAAAATGAAAAGTACATGAAAAATACATTCTTAAAGTAAATACTTAATACTGGGGTTCACATTAATATATTTTGCAAGTAAAAGGTCAAAAGAAGAAAATAATGAGCTGAATTTGAAAAATGGAGAAATTATGAGGTTACAAATACAGCTAGACTTGAGCCAGGGTTGTAACTGTCTTAGTAATGCTCATTTCAGGGATTTCTTCAAAATTCAACACCATTAAGAAATTCAAGAACTCTTGTGCATATTTGAAAGTTCCTTAAATTAATAGGTTGGAACTGCTTACAAACTGAGCATCCTAAGACATCTAATTAAAGTCTTGGTTGGAAATCAGTTAGCTACATTACTTTAAAGTAAAAAAGAAAAAAAAAATTAGTACTGGAAACCAGTAGAAGGGTGAAGTGACTGCCAAGGCCTGCGACTGATCTTTGCTGTGCAGTGTTTTGAATTAAAAACCATCAGACATCAGTAGTATATATCTGTATTTAATATCAACACTATTCAAATAAAATATCATAATGGAGTCACTTATAATTGAAAAGCAAAGAAGAGAAGTTAATCAAAAGTCCAGCTATTGTTTGGTTGTATAAACATGTTTGTGCTCTTTTTATGAAATGATAATTAGAAGTGGATAGTTTATCAAATCTGTTGGAAGGATTTATTTACCACTAAATCATTAGAGTTAACAGACAGGAATTTGGGGAAATTTTATGAAGATGAGATTTAAAGTTGTTCTTAGCTCATGCTGCTTTCATTAAAATGTGCACTTTTTATATTAAATAAATACATGAGGATAATTAAATATAACTGAAAGCTCAATGTAGCTGGAAGTTTTCCTGTCCCACCTGGCCCCACAGTCCCACAACCACTTATAAAATAATCACTCAGAGGCTTATATTAATTACCAACTGGATGACCTATGGCTCAAATTTCTGTCTTGCTACCTCTTATAACAGCTCAATCCATTTCTATAAATCTATATGTTGCCATGTGGCCATGGCATTGACAGTCTGCTGGCATCTTGCTGCTCCTTGGGCGGTGGCTGGCATCTCTTCCTACTCTCCTTTCTTCTTTTACTATCTCTCTTATGTTTTCCTACCTGGCTTCATCCTGCCTGCCATAGGCCAATGCAGCTTTATTTAACAACCAGCCAGAGAAACGTATATTCACAGCATACAGAAAGACATCCTACAGCAGCCCAATATATCTCCTCCAACAATCAATTATTATTTAAGACAATAGCATTAGTAAGTCCCAGAGATTACTTTTCAAATGGTCAACTTTACTTTTTTTCCCCAAAAACAGCATCCTTAAACACAATTGTATAAAAAATTCATCCTTCCACTGACATAAAAGGATAAGAGGGAATTCTAGAAACAGAAGTAATCAATCATGATGGAGGAGGGAGGGCAAAATAGAAGAAAGACTCTGGACAGGATATAGAACAATAAAAGCTTTTTAAAAAAAAGCAACACAGAAACCTGCTATTGTATTAGCTTCCTAAAATGCATCTGTACACATACACAGCAAGAATTAAAATGGAGCTATCCTAAAACAGGGCAATAATACATATTTTAGACATCAGAATCTAAATAATAATAATAATAATAATAATAATAATAATAATAATGACAATAAGTGCCAGAAATGGGTTACTTCCTTCCTTTAGAGTTGTTGGCTAGCAAGGTCTTAAAGATCACCAAATGTCATGGCCTGTCTTAGTCAGTGTTCTATTGTTGTGAAGAGAATCCATGACCATGGTAACTCATAAAGAAAAGCATTGATTATTGCTTATAGTTTTGGAAGTTTAGTCCAATGTCTCCATGTCATTGAGCTTAGCAGCATACAGGCGGATATTGTGCTAGAGAAGTAGCTGAGTGTTCCACATTTAAATCTCCATGCAACAAGAAGAGAAAGACAGTGGGATTGGCTTGGGCTTTTGAAAGCCCAAAGCCTTCCCCCAATGACACACTTCCTCCATTAAGGCCACACTTACACCAACAAGGCCATACCTCCTAATTGCTGTCAAATAATATCACTCCCTGTTGACTAAGCATTCAAATATATGATGCTATAGGGGCATTTTTTTTTTTCAAAACACCACACAGGCTATTACCAGTGCTCTTGATTACCCTCTAGAACTTGATAGTAAGACTGGACTCTATTCTTGGAAATACCATATACTTGAGGCAAAGAACATTAAAAAAATTAAACTGATACTGACTGGGCAGCTTCGTCACAACTGGCTAGCTGTCCTGGTACTGAAAGGTTCTATGCAAACTACCAGAGGAGAAAAATAATTATCAGTATACCCAGCTATCAACCATGCTAACTACCACAATGACTCGACTGCTAAGGCATGCTCATTGAGGTATTGGTGCAAATGTGGGAATAGCCAATCATTTTCTGATTCAATTTAAGGTCCACTCCACAGAATTAAATTTATACCTACCAAGATGCTATGGCCAGAGACGGCATAGGTCTTAGGGGAGCACTTACTACTGTTAATATTCTAAATGAATATAGTATCAAACCAAAACCCTAATGACCTAGCATAAAACCTATGGAGTAAGGCAGCTCTCAACCTCACCAAAGAAGCTTCAGCTTGTAGTAGATGATATTCAATACAGAGAACAATTGGCCAGGGAAAATAGGAAAATAGACTGCAGAATTATCCGCCTAAACTAAACATATATATGATGCCCCACCTTCAAAGCCTCAGGGATCACTGTGGAAGATAGGTGAAAAGAGTTTAATAGCTAGAGGTGGTGACTACCTATAAATATTTTCTGCTCAACACAGCAGGGAAGATGAACATCTGAACTCACAGTCATCAAGATACCATACTCATGACCTCAGTAAGCCTAATACCTACATGAAATGGGGACTTTGGCATGAAGTTCTTGCCCTAGCTGAGGAGCTACTGGTAATTATTAACTCCTAGAAGAGGATTACTTTTCTCTGAATGTGTAGTCCTCCGTAAGTCAATCGCATGTCAGTGGAAAGCAACACATCTAAGAATATTTCAAGAACACGAATTGGACTTGATTGGGAGAAAAAAAAAAGGATAAAAATTTGTGTGGGGAATGAATAAGGGTAGATCTAAGGAGAGTTTGGGGGAGGGGTTGAATATGATAAAAATATTATTTGAATTACTCAAATAACTAATAAAAAGAATGCTAGACTTAAAATTATTTATTATCCAAAAATGTATTGTTTTTATATATTTCAAAAGATCCACGATAAAGAAATGCATTTTGTAATGTCAAATATGATGCAACACAAGCCATCGTCCAATAAACTTCTACCCACCTGACTTTTTCTTCTGACCCATATAAAAAGCATCAGGTAATAACCAGTGCTAGAGCTGAACAGGCACACAATATTTACTCCTCATTTCATGAGAGTTCATGATATTTCCTTGAGTGTAAAACATAGCAGACAATTTGCTTTTGACTATCTGATTGAATATGCATAGATATCTAAATACTTTTCAATTGGCTCTATACTAAAGCATCAGTGGAAATCGAGTTTGCAGGTGCTTCATTTTACTGATACCAATCATTTATATCTACAAGGTAGAATACATGATGATGCTGTATACAATTTAAAAATTCACCTAATGAATGATAACAACCTAATTTTAAACAACACTGAATGTATATGCTAGTTTCTTAGGAAGTTTATAAATGATGCTTCAAGGAAAATAAGATAAGAACCTCTGTTTAATATTCATTTATTATTCTAGTAACAGATCCACTGGTATGAAAATTAAGTGTAAGGGAGGGTACTCATTAGCTGAAGTATTATCTCTTGGCATAGCACACCTGAGCTGTCTAAAATTCTGTATTAATACAGATTGAAATGTGGGGATTTGAAGGTCATGAGTCTTGGGAAATGCTTCATATGCCTTCTGACTTTCAGAGAACAAAGTAGCAATGTATCAGGACAGTAGCTTTTCTGTGGTTGAGCTAATTTGAAATCTTTCCTAACTGGGTCAGGAAAAAATACAAATGAGAAACTAAGTAGCTGATGTGAAAGGTTGCAAGTCCTTGTTCATATTCCTCAGGACTTCCCAAAATTTGGACATTGTTAATGAATCTTCCTAATGGCTAGTTTCTCTGTGTCATATGATCATTATTTGAGAAAGTAATTCAGTATATTGTATTAGAAGTGTTCAAAGCTGCTATCATGATATGAATCTGTATTGTTCCTAAGAGGATTATATTTTAAAGGGTGTCCCAAGCTGACGGTTCTGTTTAAGAGGGTTATAGAGCCTTTGCTTTGTAGAGCCTGCCTGGCTGGCATAAACACTAAGGCAGCCCTTCGCAGACTGTATGTGGCCCCATTTTCAGTCCGGTCATCTTTTTTTTCCACTTAATCACTATGTAAGGGTTACTGGGGCAAGTTCATTCAAAGACCAAGTGGATATTCTTGTTTTCTTTGCCATGATGAACAAAAGTTCCTGGAACCCATTAGCCAAAAGGAACTTTCCTTCCTTCTGTAGTTTCTGTCAAGTATGATAATGGCTCAAAAAAGTAGTTAAGATAAAAATACCTTTACATGGACACTGTCTATTACGGTTTATATCTTCCTAAAAGGCTCATTATTATATACTATTTTCTTCTGAATTGAAACATTCTATCCTGTGTTAGGGGCATTATTTAAATGTCTCTGGAAGCAAACAAGTCTCTGAAAGTTCCTAAAATTTATGAGAATCACAAGACTTAGGAGAGAAGGCTATCTGACCAGGTGAGCTGTCTGTAAGCCATGCAGGTAACTCCAGGGATACACTTTTCAGAGATGATCATTCATATTATGGTGAGCTTTTTGGTCATTCAGTTATCTTTGAGTCATCCATGTTCTTTTAAGAAAACCCAATAAGCTTACTGGTTTCCAAAAATAAAAATAAAGCAGTAGCTAATACAGATGCCAAGTACTGCAGAGCAATCAAGGCACTAGAAGGTAATGGTTAATTAATCATTTGCTCTAACAAGATGGATTTGGCAGCTAGGAATGAAGCCTGGCAAACTGTTCTTAATAACCACTCCAACAATGAAGTCAGTTACTCTGACATTGAAAACATACACACACACACACACACACACACACACACACACACACACACACACACACAGATATACAGACAGACAAAAGGAGAAAGAGTTAATATCATGGTCATCAGAAGAAAGAACTGTGCATGATATTCATTTCAAAAGTTTCACATTAAAGGATAATGCTGGTTATATACGCATACATAAGTCACAACAGAACTGGACATGATATAACCTATGTCTTAGTGTCAAGTAATAGTATTTTTACATTTTCATACAGGAACACATATTTGAAAGAGTTATAATTAAGCAACTACCACCTATGCTTATTTCATTGTTCCTTCTGACCCGAATATCTGGAATCCCCTTGAGGAACATTATTTTTTTTTTATCCACATGGGAATAAACTAGGTGTGATATAGAAGAAGTACTTTTCCAATATCATATTCACAGCAAATCTGTGTCAATCAAGGTTTTCCACTCTTCTAAACATATAAGATATAAACTTCTCATTACATTTTTGGTTTTGTGAAACAATACTTGAATTAAACTGTTTAAAATTAGGCAAACTAATATGACCATGAAAATACTATTCTCACAAAAACCACAGCTAGAACTTAGTATCTTAAAAGTTTCTTCATTACATTTGACAAGGAGTAAAGAGAAAGAACAGTAACATCAGAGTAACATCTCATTTATCTAATACACTGAATGACTACAAAGATGAAAATCAAATCTATATATTTAGCCATAGATGATAGTTGACATTTCCTAATTACTTTCTATAGTAAATACATATGGTACTTCACAGTACTGGGAATAATAACATTTTAAAAGATGACATATCTGGTTTATGGAAACATTCAACATGTTAAAAAACTGTTAAGCACATTAGCAGGACTCAATTAGTCTGTGGTGTGACACAACTTTTCCTGGGGAGATGCAACAAACACATCTTACTCACCACAGACCTACTCACAGATCTACTCACTTGGGAAGACCATGCGAGACTGCTGTACAGATACCACCAATGTCCACCTTGGTGAACCAATGAGTTTTATTGCTGTTACTTACATGAGTATGGATGTAGTTGGAAATTTACCTGTTTCCCACCCCGTCTGCAACTGCTCAGACACAAACACAAAGAGCCTTCTATTAATTATGAACTGTATGGCCATTAGCTCAGGCTTATTACTGACTAGCTCTTACACTGAATTGACCCATAATTTTTAGCTATATTTAACCACGTGGCTTGGTACCCTTTCTCAGTTCTGCCTTGTCATCTTGCTTCCACTTTGTCTGGCTGGTGACTCCCTACTCAGCCTTCCTCTTCCCAGAATTCTCCTTATCTGCTTATCCCGCCTATACTTCCTGCCTGGCTACTGCCCAATCAGCATTTTACTTATCAACCAATCAGAGAAGCACACATTCACATCAATCAGAACTATATCCCACAGCATATGGGTGAGTGCCTCAACCTGTTCAGCTGGAGCAAGAAATCTGGCCAGGAACCCAGAGGTTAAACAGCACTCTAGACACCCAGTTTCAGTTTGTCAGGGAAGCAGCTCTCTTTATTCCTACCAACATGGGCTTATATACCCCTCTAACAGCAGGGGTCAAGGAATGGTTACTCTGTATCCGGAGGCAAGGCGGACACTGTTTTCCAAACAGGAAAAAAAAAAAAAACAACAGAGGGAAACTGATCCCCAGCACCCTCCGGAACCCAACTTCACATTTTTCACACAAACAACTGGGACAGGACAAAAAAGGGCATTTAAGATTAAGGCAGCAAGCTTACTGCTGCTGATAGATGAGTGGTTACTTACAGGAGCAGAAATCACTCAAAGAAAGCTTCATAATGAAAACCACCTAAGCATGGGTGACAGCTCAAAAAAGTTGGGAAACTTGAACCGCCCTTCATACTCTTTTGTCAGCTCAACAGGTTGGAGAGTATCTGTTCCATGTTCCTCAATTGGTCTAAACCTCTTCCAGGCAGCTCAGCTGGTGTCTGCTTCTTTCGTGCAGCTGGTTTGGTCTCAGAATCTTTGCAGCTCAGCTTGTCTGACTGTCTTCTTTGCATTTTGGCTTCCTTGTCTGAGGGGTACTGGCATCTTTTATTGCTCACTCTGGCAGGGAGAAACCTAGTGAACCTGGTCAGTTTTAGATACTTTCTGAAGCTATTTTGAGTTGTTTACCTTCCTCCTAAAGAGCTTCCCTGCAGGATGGAATGTTTCAATATCCAAGAAAATTGTTACACAGCATAGTCTGATGATATAGCTCTAAGCACCCAGCTCAAAGGATAGTGCCACTTATGTTCAGAGGTCTAAACTTGACTCATTTTACAAACTGAGTCTAGGATTCAGTTTCTTAAACAAAGGGCTATTATTCAACAACATCCCTGAAAAGAAGGAGGGAGAGAGCATGTACAAAGCCTAAGTTAGTCCCACAGTATCTCAAAGCAATGACCAAAATAAGACAGTTCCTGTAAGCCCCTGAAGCAGTTCCAGACTTGCCCAAGTATGCCCAAATATAAAAAAATAAAAAGTATGTTAATATAAGTGCTGCTTGTTTGACTAATCACGTTACAAACAACCTGGCTGTTTCTGGAATTTCTCTAGCTATGCTTAAAAGGACCTGTGGGCTTTTGTCCCAGGTTGCCAATTTGTAAAATTGGGGGACCTTGCATACTGGTAAATAAATGCTCCTTGCTTTTACATACTATTTGGGTTTTCTTCAGTGTTTTCTAGGGTCCCTACAATGTTTGAGGTATATCTTTCACACACTGTTAGAGTCCTCTGTAAATATGTCTCACAGTCATATGTAGTAGTGAGCCTAACAATCTCTAATCCTGAGATGATTCTAAACCAAATCAAATTGACAGTAAAAAAAATAAATATCAGCTATCATAATTATGAAAGTAAGTTAGTGTCCATATAATTCCACGTGGAACCTCACACTAACATACACCAGAGTTTATTTAGAAAGATTTAGCAAAACTTTCAACCACCATGGATGGTGAACAAAACAGGTCTTCAGGACCCTACTCTCACCAATGGACAGGTCATCTAGACAAAAACTAAACATAGAATAATAGAGTTAATAGACATTATGACTCAAATAGACCTAACAGATATCAACAGAACATTTACCTCAAACACAAAGAGATACAACTTCTTCTCAGCACTACACAGATCTTTCTCTAAAATTCACTTCAAAATATACTCCCTCCTAAAGTAAGTCTCATGTAGTGGGTAGCCATTCCAGCTTTGACCTGGAAGTTCCAACCCCCACTGAGGCATCGGTAATGGTCACACCTACAAGGCGGGGCTGAGGGAGGATGCTGAAGACCCCAGATCTGGATGCATGGGCTCTCTTGGTTCCTGGACCCTGGATGATGAAGGTAGATGATTGAGCAGAGTTCTCCAGAGAACACCGCCAGACTGCACCTTTCCCAGACCCTGTAGCCTATCCCTTCACTTGTAAGTTACCCCACAAAATAAATGTCCCTTTTAACTACATGGAGTGGCCTTAATAATTTCACCTATAGTCTCACAGATATGAAAAAATTGAAATAACTCCCTGTGCCTTAATAGACCACCATGGATTAAAGCTGGCTTTCAATCACCGCAGGAACACCAGAAATCCTACAGATTCATGAAAACTAAATAATTTTCTATTGAATGACTACATGTCAAAGGAGAAATAAAGAAATTAGAGACTTCCTAGAATTCAATGAAAATGAATGCACAACATACCCAAACTTATGGGACACAATGAAAATGGTGCTAAAGAAGAAAATTCATAGCACTAAGTGCCTACATAAAGAAATTGGAGAGATCTCTCACTAGCAACTTAACAGCACACCTGAAAGTTCTAGACCAAAAAGAATCAAACACATCCAGTAGTTTGGAGTAGATGGCAAGAAATAATCTACTGAAAGCTGAAATCAATAAAATAGAAACAAAGATCATAATACAAACAATCAATGGTTCTTTGAGAAAAACAGCAAGATGAATAAACCCTTATCAAAACAAACTAAAGGGCAGAGAGAGAATATCCAAATTAACAAAATAAGAAAAAAGGGGGCGTTATAACAACAGACAACAAGGAAATTAAAAGAATCATTAGACCATACTTCAAAAACCCATACTCGACAAAATTGAAAAATCTAAAAGAAATGGATAATTTTCTCTGTAGATACCACTTAAAAAGTTAAATTAGATCCCTGGGCACCAGCCACTCCGGGAAGACCCGCCCAACTCGGCCCCAGGCTCTGGCCACCGGGCAGGTCCACTTCTAGCCCCACCGGAAGGGATCCCCTTTTCCAAGCCCCCGGCAGCCCCTGCAATCTCCGTGCCCTGCCCCCACGCCCATCTGCCCGAGACCCCAGCCACTTCCTGAGACTTAGAGACCAGCACCCAGCTCCCATCCTGCCCCGACTTCCCTTCTGGACCAGAGAGTTGGACAAGAGAACTCCCTTTTGGACAAGAGAGAGAGTCTTCCTGAATCTGTCAGCTCTTTCTGAAACAAGTACACTGATAAGACCAAGAAGGAACCACAAGGAGATGGGCAGACGTCAAGGCAGAAGTACATACAACAAAATGAAGAGCAATACAGCATCACCAGAACCTAGCCCGCCTCCAACATCTAGACCTGAACACCAAAAATTGGAAGAAGCAGAAGAAAGTAGCCTTATGAGTAACTTCATGAAGAAGGTAGAGGCTTGTGTAGAGGAAAAGACAAAAAAACTGGAAGAACACTGTAAACAACTAGAGGAAAGGGCAAACAAATTAGAAGAAAACAATAAAGCCCTCCAAGAAAACAATAAAGTCCTGGAAGAAAACAATAAAGCACTGAAAGAAAATCATGAAAAAGCAATGAAACAAACAAAGGAAACAGTCCAGGAACTGAAAAGGGAAATTGAAAAAATAAAGAAGACACAAACAGAGGGAATGCTGGAAATAGAAAACCTGAGTAAAAGATTGGGAACTTCAGATGCAAGTATAACCAACAGAATGTAAGAGATGGAAGAGAGGATTTCTGGCATTGAAGATACAGTAGAAGAAATAGTTTCATCAGTCGAAGGAAACACTAAAGCCAACAAAGTCATGAACCAAAATGTCCAAGAAATTTGGGACACCACGAAAAGACCAAACCTACGAATTATAGGGATAGAAGAAGGTGAAGAATACCAACTCAAAGGCACAGAAAATATATTCAACAAAATTATAGAAGAAAACTTTCCCAACTTAAAGAAGGAAATGCCTATGAAGATACAAGAAGCCTATAGAACACCAAACAGACTAGACCCCCCAAAAAGTCCCCTCGACACATAATAATTAAACAACTAAATGTACAGAATAAAGAAAGAATATTAAGAGCAGCCAAGGAAAAAGGCCAAGTGACCTATAAAGGTAAACCCATCAGAATAACACCCGATTTCTCAATGGAGACTTTGAAAGCCAGAAGGACCTGGACAGATGTAATGCAGACACTAAGAGAACATGGATGTCAGCCCAGACTAATATACCCAGCAAAACTTTCAATCATCATAGACGGAAGGAACAAGACATTCGAAGACAAAGCCAGATTTAAACAATACCTATCCACAAACCCAGCCCTACAGAAAGCACTAGAAGGAAAATTCCAACCAAAGGAAGTCAGGTACACACTCGAAAACACAGGCAATAGATAAAGCCACAACAGTAAACCCCAAAGAAGAGAAGTACACACACACTACCACCAAAAATAACAGAGATGAAGAATCACTGGTCATTAATATCCCTTAATATCAACGGACTTAATTCACCTATAAAAAGACATAGACTTACAGAATGGATATGAAAGCAGGACCCATCTTTCTGCTGCATACAAGAAACACATCTCAAATTCAAAGACAAGCACTACCTAAGAATAAAAGGCTGGGAAAAGACTTTCCAATCAAATGGTCTTAAGAAACAAGCAGGGGTAGCCATCCTGATATCCAACAAAATAGACTTCAAACTAAAATCAATCAAAAGAGATCAAGAAGGTCATTACATACTCATCCCAGGAAAGATCCACCAAGATGAAGTTTCAATTCTGAATATTTATGCCCCAAACACAAGGGCACCCATATATGTAAAAGAAACATTACTAAAGCTGAAACCATATATAAAACCCCACACATTAATAGTGGGAGATCTCAACACCCCACTTTCACCACTGGACAGATCTCCCAAATTGAAACTTAACAGAGAAATAAAGGACTTAACTGATGTCATGACCCAATTGGACCTAATAGATATCTACAGAACATTCCATCCTAACAAGAAAGAATATACCTTCTTCTCAGCACCCCATGGAACTTTCTCTAAAATCAACCACATACTTGGCCACAAAGCAAATCTCAACAGATACAAAACAATTGGAATAACCTCCTGTGTTCTATCAGACCACCATGGTTTAAAGTTAGATTTCAACAACAACAAAAACTACAGGAAACCTACAATCTCATGGAAACTGAATAATGCTCAACTGAATCACCAATGGGTTAAGGAAGAAATAAAGAAAGAAATTAAAGACTTCCTAGAGATCAGTGAAAATGAAGACACCACATACCCAAAATTATGGGACACTATGAAAGCAGTGCTAAGAGGGAAATTCATAGCACTAAATGCCCACATAAAGAAGTTGGAGAAAACCCACACTAGTGACTTAACAGCACACCTGAAAGCTCTAGAACAAGAAGAAGCAAAGTCTCCCAGGAAGAATAGACACCAGAAAATTATCAAAGTGAGAGGTGAAATTAACAAATTAGAAACTAAGAGAATAATACAAAAAATTAATGAAACAAAGAGTTGGTTCTTTGAGAAAATCAACAAGATAGACAAGCCCTTATCCAAACTAACCAAAAGACAGAGAGAGAGAATCCAAATCAACAAAATCAGAAATGAAAAGGGGGACATAACAACAGACATTGAGGAAATCCAGAGAATTATCAGGTCATATTTCAAAAACCTCTACTCCACAAAACTGGAAAACCTAAAAGAAATGGACATTTTTCTGGATAGGTACCACATACCTAAGTTAAATCAAGACCAGATAAACTATTTAAACAGTCCAATAACCCCTAAGGAATTAGAAACAGTCATTAAAAGTCTCCCAACCAAAAAAAGCCCAGGACCAGATGGTTTCAGCACAGAATTCTACCAGATCTTCAAAGAAGAGTTAATACCAATACTCTCTAAATTGTTCCACATAATAGAAACAGAAGGAACATTACCAAACTCCTTCTATGAGGCTACAATTACCCTGATTCCTAAACCAAACAAGGATGCAACAAAGAAAGAGAACTACAGACCGATCTCCCTCATGAACATTGATGCAAAAATACTCAATAAAATACTGGCAAACAGACTCCAAGAACACATCAGAACAATTATCCACCATGATCAAGTAGGCTTCATCCCAGGGATGCAAGGGTGGTTCAACATACGAAAGTCCATCAATGTAATACACCATATAAACAAACTCAAAGAAAAAAACCACATGATCATCTCACTAGATGCAGAAAAGGCATTTGACAAAATCCAACACCCCTTCATGATAAAAGTCTTGGAGCGATCAGGAATACAGGGAACATACCTAAACATAATAAAGGCAATATATAGCAAACCAACAGGCAACATCAAATTAAATGGAGAGAAACTCAAAGCAATTCCACTAAAATCAGGAACGAGGCAAGGCTGTCCACTCTCCCCATACTTATTCAATATAGTACTTGAAGTTCTAGCCAGAGCAATAAGACAACATAAGGAGATTAAGGGGATACAAATTGGAAAGGAAGAAGTCAAGCTTTCCCTATTTGCAGATGACATGATAGTATACTTGAGTGACCCCAAAGATTCTGCCCAAGAATTGATAAAGCTTATAAACACCTTCAGCAACATAGCAGGATACAAGATCAACTCAAAAAAATCAGTAGCCCTCTTATACACAATGCACAAAGAAGCTGAGAAGGCAATTAGAGATACATCACCCTTTACAATAGCCAAAAATGACATAAAATACCTTGGGGTAACACTAACCAAGCAAGTGAAGGACCTATATGACACAAACTTTAAGTCCCTGAAAAAAGAAATTGAAGAAGATCTCAGAAAATGGAAAGATCTCCCATGCTCATGGATAGGCAGGGTTAACATAGTAAAAATGGCAATCTTACCAAAAGCAATTTACAGATTCAATGCAATCCCCATCAAAATACCAACACAATTCTTCACAGACCTGGAAAGAATAATACTCAACTTCATATGGAAAAACAAAAAACCCAGGATAGCTAAAAGAAACCTGTACAATAAAACAACTTCTGGAGGCATCACAATCCCTGACTTCAAGCTCTACTATGGAGCTACAGTAATAAAAACAGCTTGGTATTGGCATAAAAACCAACATGTGGACCAATGGAATCGAATTGAAGACCCTGACATTAACCCACACACCTATGGACATATAATTTTTGACAAAGAAGCCAAAAGTGTACAATGGAAAAAAGAAAGCATCTTCAACAAATGGTGCTGGCATAACTGGATATCAACATGTAGAAGGCTGCAAATAGATCCATATCTGTCACTGTGCACAAAACTTAAGTCCAAGTGGATCAAAGACCTCAACATAAATCCAGCTACGCTGAACCTGCTAGAAGAAAAAGTAGGAAGTAGTCTTGAATGCATTGGCATAGGAGATCACTTCCTAAATATAACACCAGTAGCGCAGACACTGAGACAAACAATCAATCAATGGGACCTCTTGAAACTGAGAAGCTTTTGTAGAGCAAAGGATACGGTCAACAAGGCAAAGCGACACCCTACAGAATGGGAAAAGATCTTCACCAACCCCACATGTGACAGAGGACTGATATCCAGAATATATAAGGAACTCAAGAAATTAGACATCAAAACAACCAACAATCCAATTGAGAAATGGGCTTTAGAACTAAACAGAGAATTCTCAACAGAGGAAACCCAAATGGCTGAAAGACATTTAAGGAATTGCTCAACATCCCTAATCATCAGGGAAATGCAAATCAAAACAACTCTGAAATACCACCTTACGCCTGTCAGAGTGGCTAAGATCAAAAACACTGAAGACACTTTATGCTGGAGAGGATGTGGAACTAGGGGAACTCTCCTCCACTGCTGGTGGGAATGCAAGCTTGTACAACCACTTTGGAAATCAATATGGCGCTTTCTTAGAAAATTGGGAATCAATCTCCCCAAGATCCAGCTATACCACTTTTGGGCATATACCCAAGAAATGCTCAATCATACCACAAGAGCACTTGCTAAGCTATGTTCATATCAGCATTGTTTGTAATAGCCAAATCCTGGAAACAACCTAGATGCCCTTCAACTGAAGAATGGATAAATAAATTGTGGCACATATACACAATGGAATACTACTCAGCAGAGAAAAACAATGACATCATACGGTTTGCAGACAAATGGATCGATCTAGAAAAAATCATCCTGAGTGAGGTGACCCAGACTCAGAAAGACAAATATGGTATGTACTCACTCATAGGAAGATGCTAGATGTGGAACAAGCATGACTGGACTGCTACTCACATCACCAGTGAGGCTACCTGGAAAACGGGACCCCAAAAAAGACACGGAGAAATGGATGAGATCGACATGAACAGCCTGGTCATGAGTGGGAACAATGAAGAGCGACGGTCGAGGGAAAGAGAGTGGGAGATCCTAGCTGGATCAAGAAAAGAGAGGGAGAACAAGGAATAGGAGACCATGGTAAATGAAGACCACATGAGAAGGGGAGGAAGCAGAGAGCTAGGGAGGCCCACGGAGATCCACAAAGATACCCCCACAAAAGACTGCTGGCAATGGTCGAGAGACGGCAGGAACTGACCTACTCCGGTGATGGGATGGCCAGACACCCTGTTAGTTGTGCCATAAACCCCATCCAAGGAAGGTCTGAGGAATCTGGATGCAGACATCCACGGCTGGGCCCCTGGTGGAGCACTGGGAGTCTAATTAGTGAGAAAGAAGAGGGTTTATATGAGTGAGAATTGTTGAAGCCAAGGTTGGGTAAAGCACAGGGACAAATAACCAAATGAATGGAAGCACAGGATCTATGAACCAAAGGCTGAGGGGCCCCCAACTGGATCAGACCCCCTGAAGGGTTGAGACAGTCATTTGGCTTGATCTGTTTGGGAGGCAGCTGTGCGTTGGTGCAGGGTCCTGGGCTCGTTGCATGAGTTGGCTGTTGGAATCCTGGGACTTATGCAGGGACGCTTGGCTCAGTCTGGGAGGGGGGGGACTGGGCCTGCCTGGACTGAGTCTACCAGGTCAATCCCGGTCCTCGGGGGAGACCTTGATCTGGAGGAGGTGGGAATGGGGGGTGGGCTGGGGAGGGGTAGGGGGGCGAGAGGGGGAGAACAGGGGAATCTGTGGCTATTATGTTGAACTGAATGGTGTTGTAAAATAAATTTAAAAAAAAAAAGTTAAATCAAGATCAGATAAACAATATAAATAGAACTCTAACCCCTATGGAAATAGAAGTATTCCTTAAAGGTCTCCCAAGCAAAGAATAGCAACAACAACAACAAAAAAAAAAAAAAAAAAAAAAAAAAAAAAAAAAAAAAAAAAAGAAGAAGAAGAAGAAGAAGAAGAAGAAGAAGAAGAAGAAGAAGAAGAAGAAGAAGAAGAAGAAACCCAAGGCCAGGTGGCTTTAGAGGAAATTTCTACTAGAAATTCTAATTTCATGGAAAAACTAATACCAATACTCTTCAAGTTATTATGCAAAATTGATACAGAGGAAAAATGGACAATTCATTTTATGAGGCCACAGTTACCTTGATACTCAAGCCACACAAAAACTCAACAAAGAAAGAGAATTATAGACCAATTTCCCTCATGAATATTGATATGCAAGAATACTCAATAACATACTGACAAACCAAATTCAAAAGCACAATAAAGAGATCATCCACACCACGACCAAATAGGTTTAACCCTAGAGATGCAGGGATTATGCTAATATGAATATCTGTCAATGTAATTCACAATTATACAAAATGAGAGAAAGAAACCACACGATCATCTTGTTAGGTGCTGAAAAGCCTTTGACAAAAATTCAACACCTTTTCATGACAGAAATCTTGGAGAGATCAAAGATACAAGGGACAAACATAAACATAATAAAGGCAATATACACCAAGCCAAAAGACAATGTCAAATTAAGTGGAGACAAACTTAAAGAGATTCCACTAAAATCATTGACAAGACAAGGCTGTGCACTCTCTCCATATCTATACAATATAGTACTTGAAGTTTTAGCTAGAGCAATAAGACAACTAAAGTAGATCAAGTGGACACAGATTAGAAAAGAAGGTGTCAAAGTATTGCTATTTGCAGATGATACACTGTACCTGATAAAAGAGAAAGTGGGGAATACCCTTGAACATATTGTCACAGAAGGCAATTTCTTGAACAGATCACCAGTAGCACAGATACTAAGATCAAGAATTAATAAATGGGACTGCATGAAACTGAAATGCTTTTGTAAGGCATAGGACACTGTCAAAAGGACAATACAGCAGCCTAGTGGATAGGAAAAGATCTTTAACAACCCCCCATCTGACAGAGGGCTGATATCCAAAATGAATAAAGAACTCAAGAAACTAGATATCAAAAAACAAATTATCCAATTAAATAAGGGAATAAGATCTAAACAGAGAATTCTTGACAGAGGAATCTCAAATAGCTAAGAAGCACTTAAAGAAATGTTCAACATCCTTAACCATCAGGTAAATGAAATCAAAATGACTCTGATATTCCATCTTATACCAGTCAGAATGAATAAGGTCAAAAATACAAGTGACAGCACATGCTGGCAAGGATGTGGAGCAAAGGAACACTCCTCCATTGCTGATGGGAAAGCCAACTTGTACAGCCACTTTGGAAATCAATACAGCTGTTTCTCAGAAAACTGGGATGCAATCTACTTCAAGACCCAACTATACCACTCCTGGCATATACCCAAATAACACTCTACTATACCTCAAGGACACTTGATAAACTATGTTCATTGCTGCTTTATTCGTAATAGCCAGAAATTGGAAAGAAAACTAGATGCCCATCAACCTAAGAATAGATAAAGAAAATGTGGTACATGTAAAAATGGAGTATTACTCTTATGTTAAAAATTATGGCATCAGGGAATTTGCAGGCAGATGAATAGAACTACAAAAGATCATTCTGAATGAGGTAACCCTGACTGGAAGTGACAAACATGGTATTTACTCACTTCTTGGTGGATATTAGCTGGGCAGTAAAGTATTACTATGCTATAATCCAAAGACCCAAAGAAGGTAACTAACAAGCAATGCACATGAAGGAGGAACACATGAATTCCACTGTGTGGGGGAAATGGAACAGACATCACAGGTGGACATGGGGAAGAATCTTGGCTGGTAGATGCACATGGAAACAGGAGGGATCAGGTGAGGAAATAATGGAGGGAGAATGTACTGGGAAAGACAATTAGAATCAGGGGCATGTCGGGGATGAGCTAGAAATCTAATGCAATGGAAACTCTGAGGGTGACCCTAGGTAAGACTCCTAGAAATGGGAGATCGGGACCCTTAATCAGCCATCTTCTATACCGATAAGACTTGGGTTGGAGTCCCGACCCAGCCACATGACCATTGACTTACAATTTGCCCTCCCCACAAGACAAACTGAAAGTATGGCGGTTGCCAACTAATGACTGGTCCACCTTGAGACCCATACTATGAGAGAGAGTCCATCCCTGACACTTCCTGGAGGGCTAGGATCCAGAGACTGGACAGTTCAGAGACATGAAATAGAATCAAGCATGATGGGCAATTTTTTTAAAAGTCAATGAAATGATTCCTAATATATTCTGCTATTCTCATAGATTGTTGTCTAGCCCAATCATCATCAGAAAGGCTTTACCCAGCAACTGATGGAAATAGATGCAGATACCCACAGCCAAATGTTAGGCAGACCACAGCGTATCCTGTGGAAGAGGAAGAGGGAGCCAGAGGGGGCAAGAACAGTGCAAGAAAACACACAGAATCATCTAACCTGGGCTCAAAGGGGCTCACAGAAACTGAACTTCAAACCAGAGAGCTTACTTGAGATTGACCTGGGTACTCTGCAGATACATTACATTTGTGTAGTTTGGTCTTCTTTGGGGTTCCTAACATAGGGAGCATGGGCTGTCTCTGACTCTGTTGCCTGCTTTTGGGACCCTTTTCTCTTACTGGGTTGCCTAGTTCAGCCTTAATAGGAGAGAAGGTGCCCCTTCTTATTTCAACTTGCAATGCCATGCTGGTGGATATATACAGGAGGCCTGCTCTTTTCTGAGTAGAAAGGAGGGGGAGTGGATGTTGGCAGGACGGAGAGGTTAGGGGAGGAATTGGGAGAAGAGGAGCGAGGGAGGGGAAACTGTGATGGGCTAGGAATTAAATAATTAATTAATTTAAAAGGAGAGAAGAAGCGAGAGAGAGACAGCAAACATGAATTTGGCTGGGTAGGATTTTGGAGGAGTTGAAGAAGGGGAAATATGATCAAAATAAATTGTACAAAAGCTTTTATAATAAAATTTAAAAAAATCACAAATAATAAAAAAATCCTTTATGGCAAAAAACCTTAAAAGAGAAGAAAATAAAGAAAAAATTATAAAAAATAATATGTATGATAGAATTTAAAAAACTAAATATAAAGTAACTTTCATGTATCAATAACAAGTTAATCAGTTAAATTCTTTTTCTTTTTTTTTGTTTTTTGTTTTTTGTTTTCTTTTGCTTTGTTTTTTGAGATAGGGTTTCTCTGTGTTACAGCCCTGGGTATCCTAGAACTAGCTTTGTAGACCAGGCTGGCCTTGAACTCACAGAGGTCTGACTGCCTCGACCTTTTGAGTGCTGGCATTAAATGCATGCACCACCACGTCTGGCTTTTTCTGATTATTTCTATTGCTTTGCTTTAAGCAAAATTGCCTCTCTCCTTTTCAATCTATGTGGATTTTTATTTCATTCTTCAGTAAGCAGCCAAGAATCTAGAAATAACTGGTCCTGACTTCACTATCATTATCACGTTCTACTTGCCTGATTTTTCCTCAGTCAGATTTTGGCAAAGAAACATATTCTACCTATTACTTGCTCTTTTTAGTCTGCCCATCCCCTATTATATTACATTTTATATATCTGTGGAAAGAATTGTTAGGATTACTTGAATGTTCCAATTTCTCTGTTAAAATTTCTTGTTTCATATTTTCTTTGTACACTCTGGCTGATGATTTTTCAGGTCCTACACCCATTTCTCCTTTATGTTTAGAAATCTCTTTTTCATCTGGTATGCTGCTGTAGATATGATAAGCACTCAGTGCTGCCTTTAAACTATCTAAAGGGGCTTTCATAATGTAACAGCCCAATTTATTACATAGGCAGTTTCCTGTAAGAAGAATATAGGGGGAGCTTGCATCTGGCCTGAGAAACTTGCATACCAAGGGTTAATTAGATGTCGTGTTGATATGGTGAAACCTGTGAAATGTTTCTCTCTGGAGCAAACTTAATGATTAAGTACTTTACACTTTAGAACTGCATCACTGCACATGCTGGAACTAAGCCAGGGAATCAGTTAAGCAGATCTTTTGTTTAATGTACAATCCTCTCAGAAAGACGGATACCATTTGACAAGCTGAGAACTTCCCCAGGTCTGTATGTTTCAGGAATGTTGATGGGTGGAAAATCCAGTAAGCACACAACAGAACACACAGCAGAATAGTATTCCCAGGGAACTTTAGCTATTTTCTCTTTTCAATGAGTTTTACTTGTATTAGGAAAACAGATTCTACGCTTTCTACCAAATAATGTCTGAAAGCCTCACAGGGAGGTTTTAAATCTCTTCATAGATCATCAGATACTTAAAATGTTATTGTTCCTTTTCAAAATCAGTTCTACGAGAATTTCCAATAATGTAATTTGATTATATTCACTTCTCTACCATAAAGCTTCCCAGATTCACTCAAATCCCCTACAAACTGAACTTTGCTCCCTTATTTATTTGTTTATTTTTGAAGAAAAACAATTTCAATCTGTGCCGCCCATATATTCTGTAATGTGTGGTTTTCCAATAGAATGTGGTTGACCTACCAGAGGCCATACTCACAAAGTGTGACCCTCTTTTTCCTAGTTTCTCTCAGTAGTCTCCCAGCGAGGGGTAGGACTTCATGCCCTCTCCCTACTCAATGTTAGCATTTTGTCAGGCTTGAGTTTCCTAAGATATTATGCATGCTGTCACAAACACAGTAAGTTTGTATGTGAAACTGCCGTGCAGTGTTCAGAAAACAGTTTGCTTGTAGTTATCTATTACATTTTGCTCTTATAATATTTCTGCCTCCCCTTCCACAATGATTCCTGAGTCTTGAAAGAATGACACATTATATAGATACCTCATGTAGAGATGAACATTTTACATTCTTTGGACTTTGACCAACTGTAGATCTCTCTGTTAATCACTACATACTGAATAAAGACTCTTCTCTGATGATGATTGAGATGTAGTGATCTACGAGTATAAGAAGTCATCAGGAGTCACTTTTAACACCATGTCCTATTATCAGAATAAAAATAGTAGATTCTCTCCTAGGGTCCAAGAACTATCTATACACTTATGCATGGCTCTATTAGTATGTCTGGTATAGGTCCTTAAATCCTATCAGAAAGTGGTTACTTACTTCCATTGAATTCCTGCCATTATTACACTGGTAGGCATGTATTTCCAGGCCAGTCATTACTGTAGCTCACAGAGGTCACCTTTAGGTAAGATAATCACATTTTTCTTCAGCTGATATGCAAAGCATCCTGTAGTAATATGAAACCTTAGCTATATTAACTTAGCTACCTCACTTCCTTGTCACTGTCTGTCTGTACAGACCTCCAGATCTCTATGGTGGGTACTGGGATTAAAGGCATATGTCACCACACTTGGGTCTGTTCCCTAGTATGGCCTTCAACACACAGAGATCCTTCCTGATAAGTGATCAGATTAAGATAGCCAATGAGAGGGCAGAAGAGCAAAGCAATAAAGGCTTGGGTAAGACAGGAAGTAGCTCACATTTGGAAGCTGCAGAGTTGGTGAGGTAAGGTTGGCTGGTGGCTTTCCCTATTTCCCTGATCTCTAAGGCTTTCACTCCTATATTTGGAGCCATATTTTTTATTTAATGAGACCATTTAGAAATTTCTCTACAAGGGGCACCAAAAAGTGGAGCAAGAGTTTCCACCTAAAACCTGAGAAACCTTAAAAAAAAAAAAAAAAAAAAAAAAAAAAAAAAGATTATAAAACGGAGCTAAAATCACCTTCATTGTCTCTCTCAAGCCAGCCACAGCCTGAGACTTGAGAGACTCCATGGCTGGTTCGTGGAGTACTGACTTGACATGTAGCATGGCAGATTCCTGCCACGGTACACAGGCGGCTCCAAGCCATACATTATGTTGCATGGTAGATTTAGCCTTTGCTAGTACAGACAAAAAAAAAAAAGAAAAAAAAAAAGGGAGGTTTCTGGGCTACACACTGCTTTGAACTGCTTTGATAGAAGCATAGATCCACAGACTCCCAGAGTCAGAAATCAGCATGGCTCCCAGAGCTGGCAGTAAATGATCTCTACCATGTTGAAAAGCTGAGATGGGCCAAGCTGCTGCTTCAGTACTAACCACTGCAGTTTAAAGCAATAGATTTACAATAAGGCAGATTCAGATGGAAGAAGACTTTACATGGTTTACAGTGTGTGTAAAAATATGTATAGGTTTGAAAGAGAAAGAAAAAGGAATATAGACAGTTATATAAAGAAACAGTTTTTAAAAATAAAGTCTTTAAAGAGACAGTAAAGGTAATATTAAAAAAAAAAGCCACGTAAAGATGGATATTATACAAAAAATCTGAATTATATTGTCTTTGGGATTTTTAACTACAGAGAGACAATTGATTGTAAAAACTGGTGAGTTAAATCAATATGTATATTTTAAAGATATCTTGATTTCAAAATTTATATCTAAGGTTACGTTGCTTTGGAAAAGAGATTCTTCTTTTGTTTCCACCGTAGATGAGAACCTATGAATTGATTCTAGGCTCATATGGTTTGATCAAGGAAGACCCCCAAAAGGTCTCCAGATGATCCAACATCCAATCAGCTTCAAGGGAACTGGCTCAGACAATGCAGCATCACAGACTACCCCAGTCAGGACTTGACCATAATTCTTAATTTTCTCAGGATCCCCATAAGATTACCAGCACCAACAAACAGCAGGAAGTAGTATGAGAAGCTATGCCCAAATTTCCAAAATATTGTTTATTTTTATTTCAAGGGGGTTGATTATTAAGGCAATCTCTTTCTAAAGAAGAAAAGGGGATAGTATAGATATGATAGGATGAATGGGTAGATTATTGAATCTACTTTTAAAGAGCAACAACTTGTTTGAAATGTTTTACAATGCTGTGGATTTCAACTTATTGATACAAATTTAAAGTTAATTTTGTTATACTGTATGTATATTTCCACTCTTGTTTAAACTATTTTGTTTGTGCAACTCATTTGAAATTGTAGTGTATAGTTGAGATATACAGATTAATAATTAGTCTTCTATGATAACCAAACTTATAGTCACGTTAGATAACTTTTCTAGGTATCCATAGATATATTTCAATTAGGTAGGTAATCTTCAAACACTTCAAAGACCTACAGAATATGGCATTTAAAATGTTTTAAAATTTTAGACTGTCTGGATAGTGAGACATGTCTGCTCCTGGCAGCACCAATTTACTTCAAAGAGAAAGATGGGCATTGAAGACACTCCGTATGGAGTTTATCTTCTTCTTGGCAAAAATAGCCATTTGGGCAAGAACAATTCTTGCCTGTACTGACTGACAAAATGTTGTGTTGACAGGACATGCAGGACCCATGAGAAAGTGACCACTGAACTTTGCAAGGCAAAATGGTCCTTCAGGTTCCTGCTTCACAGAGGAAACTGCCAGATATTCTACAGGACACAGAGAGAAGTGACAGAGACTCTAGGCCTATAGGCTGAAGAATGGATGTCCCAACATTGCAGAGGAACTTTAGATGACTGTCCAGGAAGCCAGCTGTCTCTGTCATTCTAGATTTTTGGAAGTTGCTTACAATGCTCTTCTTGTTTACTTAGGTAAAATTATATCCTTCCTAGGTCTTTGATGTAGTTAAAGACTAAATATTTATAATTTTCTTTGGTTATGATAAAAGATAAATTAGATATGAAACTTTAGACTCACAAATAAAGGATAGATAAAATATTTCTTTAATTTTGCCAAATACAAATAGACTAGATATTGCAATTATAATTCTTTTTTTTTAAACAACAGCAAATTATCTTTATTTTATGTGCATTAGTGTTTTGCCAGCATGTGTGTCTGTGCTCAGGTGTTGGATCCCTTGGAACTGGAGTTACAGACAGTTGTGAGCTGCCATGTGGGTGCTGCGAATTGAACTTTGGTCCTCTGAAGGATCAGTCAGTGCTCTTAACCACTGAGCCATCTCTCCAGACCCTGTAACTGTAATTCTTGCTTGATAACTGTTCTATTATATGTAATTTTACTATGTTAAAGTTAAAACCTTCCTTTTTGATTAGACAGAAAAGGAGAAGTGCTATGGAATGTCGCTCTGTATGCTGTGAATGTGTGTTGCTCCAATTGGTTGATAAATAAAATGCTAATTGGCCAATATATAGGCAGGATAAGCAGACAAGGAGAATTCTGGGAAGAGGAAGGCTGAGTCAGGGGAGACACCACCCCACTGTCCAGGGAGCAGTGTGTAAAGCCACGGAACATGTGGCAACATATAGATGAACAGAAATGGGCTGAGTTTAAGTGTAAGAGCTAGTCAGTAGTAAGTCTGAGCTAATGACCAAGAAGTTTTTTTTTTTTTTTTTTTTTTTTTTTGGTTTTTCGAGACAGGGTTTCCCTGTGTAGCTTTGCGCCTTTCCTGGAACTCACTTGGTAGCCCAGGCTGGCCTTGAACTCACAGAGATCCGCCTGCCTCTGCCTCCCGAGTGCTGGGATTAAAGGCTTACGCCACCACCGCCTGGCGTGACCAAGAAGTTTTAATTAATATAAGCCTGTGTGTGTTTACTTGGGTTTGAGTGGCTACAGACTAGGTGGAACACAGGAAATCTTCCAACTACACCCTGGGAGACAAAAATAGAATATACTTCATGGGTGAACTGAAGCCAGGGGAGAACAGGATGGGAACTGGAGGATCAGGTGGTGAGGGGGAGGGGAGATGGGATTGAGGGAGGGAATGCATGAAAGACAAGTAGAATTAAGGGGTATTTGAACCTAGTACAGTGGAAACTTCCTAAAATATATGAGGATGATTCTAACAAGTTCTTCAAATAATGAGGGAGACATAGCCCCACCTGGCTACCTCTTGTCACCAAATAGTACTTCCAGGATTAAGACTAGATTAACCTAATTGAGCTCTTGTCCAAAGAGGAACCATGTAAGTCCCAAAACAACCCACGTTATTGCCAAGACAATAGGTTCCTTTCCACAAACTGACAGCAAGTTCCCATTGCTGAAGACTACTCCTGCACAATTCAGGGAAAATGAATATACAACATATTCAACTAATGAGGCACAATGAAGGCAATTCTAAGAGGCAAGTTCATAGTACTAAGTGCCTACATTAAAAAAAAAAGAGAGATTCAACTTACAACTTAATAGCATACCTGAAAGCTCTAGAACAAAAAAGAAATCACAACCCAAAGAAGCAGACAATGAGATATTATTGAGGACCATGAGAGACCAGCTCTCACAATCAGCTCAGGGTCGTAAGAGAAATGCCGTGGAGTGGTCAGGGGTAGGAAATGTATTTATCTGAGCATATTTAGGAATACTGAAACACACATGCCTTCTGCTGATAACTTTCTCTTTTACTTCATCTTAAAAACGGTCTCTGACTCTTTCTGTTTCCACACAGTTTCATATCTCCAAACTGCTGCCTACAGCTACCTATCATTGCACACATACATTTTTCACATGGCTACACATCTTTTTTATATACACTTCTCTTCTATATCTCTTTTCTATGCAGCTCCATCTTCCTTGACTACTCCACACCATTACAAATCTCCACACAGCCACAGCTAAACGTCTCATTTCCATAGCTCTCTCACCATCAGCACTTTACACAGTTCCTAGGCATAACTGCTCTACACAGCACCAGCTCTTACAGTCAGCTCTCTCTCTCTCTCTCTCTCTCTCTCTCTCTCTCTCTCTCTCTCTCTCTCTCTCTCTCTCTCTCATGCTCACACACACATACTTCATTATTCACTCACTCTTTACTCACACACTCTTTCACCCACTCACTCCCTCACACTTCTCTCGTGATCTTTCTTCATCTATCACTCAGCACACACACACACACACACACACACACACACACACACACACACACTTTACTCACATTCTGCAGCAGCTCTCACATAGCTCTACACAGCCGTCTCTCTCCATACTACCACTGCTGCTCCCTCACAGTCAAACTCTGGACAATTATGTTTCATTTTCAGGGCCCTACTCATTCTTACAACACAAGATATGTCACGTAGTTTCTCTTAAGCTAGTCACATTGACCCATGCATGTAGCTTTAAATTGGTGAGGGATCCCAGACAGTAAACAATTGGCTGAACCTTGAGCAGTCAGGGTACATGCAGAAAGTGAGCTACTGTAAGGAGGAATATCTTAGTGTAAACAGCCTGGCCTTGATTTAGCAATAAACAACACCTGGGAACTAATCTTTATATATTTTCTGCAGGGCAGTTTAATCTGTTTTTAATTTGTTCTGAAATCCAAAGTTAGCTGTCTGTGTTAAAGGCTGTCTTTGTGACTGAGAATCCTGTGTCAGTCTGAGTAATATAAAATATTCTAGTACTGTTTCTATACATCAAAATTATGCAGCTTAAACAGAAATCATAACCTGACCATCCACAACTATTAGTATATCCAAAGATATAAAACATACTACCAAAGCGCTGTGAAAATCACCCCCACAGCTGTTCTTTTAGGGAGGTATAATGGTGGCAAATGAGAAATTTAGAAACAGAAAACAACCATTTTCCACAGCCAGTGACCTCATGGTTTTGTCAGGAGGGGCTCCCCATCAGGGAGTTATACTTCTGGTGGGTCAACTTGTCAAACACTAGTTGTGACCTGTTGTATACACGCCCGGTCCTTAGCAAGAAATAGTCAAATCATGCTTGAAATCAATCAAATAGAAACAAGAAAGATTACAAAGAATCAATGAAACAAGGAGTTGACAAAAATCAATAAGATTGACAAACTCTTATACAAATTAACTAAAATGTGGAGAGAGAATATCCAATTAACAACCATAGGAATGATACTGAAAACATCCAGAGAATCAAAGACATACTTTCAAAATTTATACTCCACCAAATTAGAAAGGCTAAAAGAAATGGCCATTTTTCAATGCATACATCTGAAGGACATGGAGGGGATAGAAATATAAAAGGAAGAAATCAAATTATCCTTATTTGTCAATAATAGATGAGTTTATATACAGAAAAGGCTATAGAAACTCAACCAGAAAAGATTCAGTTATAACTTTCCATGAGAGTTACCCAAAGTACTAGATATTCAGTGCAGGGATTGTTTTTTGTTATTTTATTTATATTTATTTATTTATTTATTATTATTGTCTCATTCTTTGCACCTATTCATAATAGCTATGAAAAATATTTGAAAACAATCTAAACACCTTCCAACTGATGAATGGAAAAATGAAATATGGTACACGTACGCACACGAGCACACCCACCCACCCCCAAACCACCCCCACATATAAATAATATAATTTTGTATATCTGTAAAAAAGGGAAGGGTATGAAATTTGAGGGTAAATGGATGAACATGAAAAAATTTATACTAAGTGAGGGAACCGTGACCCAGAAAGACAGATGCTGCTTATCTTTTTATTTCTGAATGCTAGTTCTGATTCTGTAGTATTCTGATTTGAGTATTGTTTTTGTCACTTTTCTTTCGCTGTGACAGAACACTATGTCCAAGGAACCTTAAACACGACAGCATTTATTTTGGCTTACAGTACTAGAGGGTTACCATTCATAATGTCACAGTAAAGACACTGTGGATGGGCCCCAAGACAGCTTGACCACACATCTGCCATGACAGGCTTAGGGGCTTAAACACAGCTTCTGTGACAGGCTACTGGCAGGCAACACCCAGATCTAGGATACCACCCAAAGATCCACCCAGGGATGGGGAAATACCTAACATCCCAAACATTTCAACCATTAGATAAAGTGGCCAAAATGTCCTTGAACCTAGTACACACCCATTTCCTCTTCTTACCAAGATACCTCTAGACAATTGTCAGCCAATTAGGGTCCTGAACCCTGGAAATCCCCTCATCCCAACTTCTGCTATGATAGAAACCCCACCCCAACTGCGCTCGGGGCTCTCTGCTCACTGCTGTATGGGACAGACAGAGGGTCCAAGCCTTGAAAAATTGAAATAAGGGCTCTTTGTTTTTACATAAGGTATCCCGTCTCTATGGTGGTCTTTTGGGGGTCCCCATAATCTGGGCATAACAACAGAATGCAAAAAATGCAAAAAATGTGGTAACAAGGCCAGTCAGCTGAGAGCTGAGAACTCACATTTTAAAAGATAGCATAAAGCAGAAAGAACAAACTATAAGGAAAGTGAGGTTTTAATGTCTACACCCTTTTACATAATTCCTTCAGCAAGACTCTCACCTCCAATCCCCCTCCCCCGAAATAGTGCCACCAACTGAGGATCACGTAGACAAATACATGAGCTGAGTGGTATTTCTTATTCAAACCCTAGTATACAACTCCCAGTTTCCAAAGAAGTCTGTAAGTTCAGGGCATCAACACAAAACAAAGCAAATAACAGCAGCAAGCATTGATTTTGCCATTAAGCATTATAAGATACCAATCAGTGAAGCCAGGTGGTAGTGGCACACACCTTTAATACCAACACTTGGGAGGTCAAGGCAGCAGATCTCTGCAAGGTGGAGGCCAGCCTGGGCTATAGAGTGAGTTCCAGGAAAGGCACCAAAGGTACACAGAGAAACCCCATCTTGAAAAACTAAAAAAAAAAAAAAAAGTAAACTACATAAGTATGGCAAAGATAAGGACATTTAGCCAATACCAGTAGTGATTCACTGCCCTTTAATATTTGTTATATCTTTGTTGTGATGAGACTCAAACACAGGCAATTACAGAGCTTTTTCTTGAGCAATCAGGGAGGGGGAAGGGTTAGCAGAGTCTATTTTTGCTTTATATGAGTGATAAACATTAGTGTATTTTCTTTCCTGATTTCATTATCACTTAATAATACAGTATTTATGGTGTTTAATTCACTAGATCTTGAGAGCAAAAATAACCTTTAAAGACTCTTTCTAAAGTACATATCTTGTGGTAATTAGTTGTTATTTATTTCTTCTTTCTTTCATACAAATATCATGTGCAACATGATTCAAAAATTTAGAATATTTAAATGGATAAAATGAAAACAGAAAATTAAAGGTTCATCTTTAGCCCTCCTTATTGAAATTATACCAGAATATTGGGGTGTTTCTGGAATGATAGAGCCTTTCTTAGCTTTTGATGAGCTTTGGTTTGAAAATTTATGCAGACATCCAAGCTGCCCTGAGCCTGAGTTTATGGTTCTCCCAGAGAATTGGAAGAATAAAATTCACAGGTCACAGAGCATGATTTTTAAAGTGAAGTTTATTATACTTTCATTTGTGAGAACTGTTTAACATCCTTAGATATCAGGGAAATGGAAAGTAAATTGCTTTGTGATTTCATATTACCCCAGTCAGAATGGCTATGATCCAAAAAGCAAATGATGACAAATGCTGGAATGAACAGAGGAACATTTGTTCACTGCTGGAACTTGTTCACAGGAACCCATACCTGAGACTCTTAGCAAGGCCATGAACTTGAGACTAGAGAGGTCACGGGTCCTAGGGGAAAACCTACTACCTCTGTTCTGCTAACTGAACATAGCAATAAAACTAGTCTTAGTGGTGTATTGCTGTACCTATAGGTCAGGGCTTAGCTCAGTCCTTATCAAAGAAGCTTCTTCTTGCACTACATTGCAGATAACAAAAAGATGCACAATAGAGCAATGGGCAGAGTGTTGGAGATTTTTGAAACACTCATCCCTAAATGGAACGTCTTTATCAAAGCCCTCTGCTCAAGGCTCAGGGACATTTGTTGAAGAGATGGCAGAAAGATTGTAAAGAGCCAGAGATGTCATGCATAACATCAAGGAAACAGTATTTTCCAGAAACAATAGGGCTGATACTCATACAAACTCACATAGACTGTGACAGCATGCACAAGA
The DNA here is from genome assembly GCF_004664715.2 of Peromyscus leucopus. NCBI lineage: Eukaryota > Metazoa > Chordata > Mammalia > Rodentia > Cricetidae > Peromyscus > Peromyscus leucopus. The sequence goes on from NC_051066.1 coordinate 18,529,534, forward strand.
CTTGCACAAGTTCAAGCCAGACAAAATCCCAGTGTGGAGAACTGGAAGTGGGCACAAAGCCCAACTTCTTAACAAGGAGGTATTTGCAATTGATACCTGGTAGGAGAGTTAAAATCAGTTTCTCTGAATGCCGCAGGCCACAGGAATATATCATAAGAACTCAGCTGGTTATGGCAAAGTCACTACCTGGAGGGATCAGGGAATTCCTCCAGAGGAAGCCAAATTCCAAGGAGTTTTTGGTGTTACTTGGCTTGTTATATATCAGCTGTATTCTGTTATGACAATCATGTGTGCCTTCATAGTTTTTCCAGTTGACTTTTCCCTAAGAAGGACTAACAGTGTAGACTGATCACTCTCTGGACATACACATTCCAGGTATTTGGAGAACAGTCTCAGGAAAGGCTTTCTTTGGAATCAGATTATCTCCCTTAGCCGCTTTCAAGGACTACAGGAAACATCACCCAGGTGGGCACCCAACTTCCGAGGACTAACAATGATAACAGCCCATATGCAAGTCTCCTGACTTACTGTAAATTCCACAAGGAGACACTGCCTAGGAGAGGTGGACGTTAAGTAATAGCTTTTCACAATTTAGCTCAGACCCTCCCTTTATATACCGGGACTTCCAGGGCACAGGTCGGAGAAGAGAAAAGAGAATGGAAGAATTAGATGGGTAAGAACTTGAGAGGAACGAACTGAGATGGGGAAGAACTAGATTGAAGGGCTAAAAGAGAGGACTAGAGGAACGATATGGAAGATGAGGAAGAGCCAGATGAGAGAGAAGGAGATGGGAGAAGAGCTGATAGGGAAAAGAACTAGATAGATGAGAACCTAGAAGGGACAGAACTAGATGAAGGAATTAAGATAGAACCTAGAGAGGACAGTAGATAAATATAGAGAAATCAGGCAAGAAAGGAGCTAGACATGAGAACAGAACTGAAGCTGTGTATAAAGGATGTTATGCCAGAGGAATTAAAGCAAGTGGACTATAGAGCTCAGTGTGCTGAGATTCTATTTCCTGAAAATAGTCCTCGCCGTTAGTAGTTCTCTCTCCTGAGCCCCTGGATGTATAATATTGAGACTGGTTCCTTTAATATTATACAAGATCTGAAGGAGTGACACTACTTATACCAAGCACACTCACGAGTAGTTGGCCAGCACAAAGTCGAATCCATGTTTCTTTGTGTGTATGTGTTTTTGTTCTTTGTTTGTGTTTTGGATTTTTTGCTTTGTTTAGTTGTGCTTTTGATTTGGGGTCTTTAACTGTTTACTTATTTATTTTTTTCTGAGAAAGCACATGAAGCTGTTTTGATAGAGAATTAGGGAAGGACCTGTGGGAAGCTGTGGGAGGGGGAAGAATATGACCAAAATATATAGTATGAAAACTTATAAATCAAAATAAGATGCAATAAAAATAAAAGAAGTGTGCATTGAGTACAGATGAAGAGGGCAGCAACAAACCAAAGAAATGACTCCATTCACCTTCAGCTTGGTGAATTGGTTAGTTTCCTATTGCTACTTACAAAAACATGAGTAATTAGTTGCCTACTTTGCCGACGAGATATGTTCTGGTGACTAATAAGCATCTAAAGTTCCAATAATTCCCACCCTATTCAATTTTCTTTTTTTGAAGCATCATATATAGGAGGAATCAGAATATGAGAGATAGGAAGGGACCAATTAGGATCTCATATAAGCCTGGTGAGTATTCTTATCTTCCACGGGGCATGTTAATTTGTTTGATTTTATGAAAGTCTTAAATGGGGGTAATCTCTACTGTTCTGGTTCAGAATGCTGCTGTTGATGCCATGTCTATAGAAAATATCTATACTGCACCAGGATAGAATTCTACAATGCTGATGACCATGCATTTTGATACTGATTTGCTCTCTATTTGTTGTAATTCCTTTAAAAATATGCTTTGTTTATTTAGGTAGATTTTTATATTTTATTGATTTCTGACATATGGTCTTAAATTTAGTGATATATATACATATATAATTATTATATATAAATGTATCATTATATATTTAAATATGTGTATAAATAGCTATATATTCAGATATATATGAATGATTGAATGTTCAGGAGGTTGAGAATATTCTCATGTATTGGGTTGCTACAAATAAACTAATGTCCAAAGTAAGCATGGACATAACTTTTAACTAGTAATTATTTTGCTAGTAAATATCCAAATATATCAAAGGCCCAGATTTGAGTATTCAAATAGTTATATGTAGCATTTAAACTTTGCTACCATTGTGAATGTATTGAAATCATCTTTGAGACACAGGTATTTCTGATAGAGATGGTTTCTGGAGAGGTTCAACTGAGTAAGAAAGATATACCTCTAGTGTTAGTGGAATCTTCCCAGGTAGGGAAGTCCAGGACCTAATAAAAAGAAAGGAGAAAGCCAACTGACCACCAGTGTTCATCTCTCCTTGTTTTCAGACTGTGGATATAATATTACCACCTGCCTTATCTTTCTATTACCATTTCTTCCTACCATGATGGACTTCATTCCTTCTTAATCCTGAATTATTCCTTATTCCCTTAGGTTGCTGTTCCTAGACAATATTATGTATCAAGATTGAAAAAAAGTGACTAATATATCACAGTACTGGGAAATTTTTTACTGCCCTACAATCATTCTGGAAGCCAAAACTTAAGGCCTAGGTTTTTATAAAGGATATAAGTTTTATTGTGTTCAATTAGCAAGGAAACCCAGAGATAAAATGGAACTCAAATAGGCCCCCCTGATTGACACTAATGGTGGAATTTATAGGGCAGTGTTGCAGTAGCCTAAGGCTATTTTGACATTGGTCTACAACTCTTGTTTCTCTAGTAACACTTGCAATTTAAAAATCAGCCACTCCTTAAGTTTATATTATAGTATGAATAGTTGGACCTTACCTGGGCTGTGTTGAGACCCTTAAAGGCAAATTCTATCTCCAGCTCCGGGTGAAGAACTAATGTTCCAAGTTACGCAAAGCACAAGAGTTAATATAGCTAGGCCTGTCAATCACCTGGCCAAGAGACCACAATCCAAGAAGACTGATTCACCAAAAGCCAAGCTAAAGAGAAGGGAGGAATCAATACCCCTTAAATGTGATAGTGGACTTTTTCTTCTCTGAAGCTCTTGCCTTTCATGTGGATCATCTGTGCAACCTCTGCTCTGTGTTCTGCAATATTTTCTGAGTTTTGCCTCAGAAAAGCCCACCTTTCTCCCTTTTCCTTACTTTTCAGTCTTTGGATACTTCCCAACCATGCACATCTTTTCTCTCATGATGTGGCATTCTCACTCTTCCTCTGAATCTGTGGCTGGTTGTCTGACTTTCATTGCTAATTTAATGTCTAATTGAAAAGACAAGGCATTCTCTTCTTCTCTCTCCCCTTTTGGCAGTCAACTAGCCTTACAACTTGCCTGCCCTGAGGATTTTCTCCTAAACTCTATTAAATTGTCCTTGAACTTTCTGAGTCTGTTGTTAAATCGCTTTATTAATCAGACTTAGAACCCAAAGACGGGCCTCCAATTTATCTAGTGACAATAGAAAAAGAACCTGCTGATTGTTAATTTGTTGGGGGTTGGGGTTTTACCTTTTGGAAAGGCAAAATCCTCAACTTGTCTCTCTTCATAAGTCAGTTGTCTTTTTGGGAGAATGTATTCTGTATAGGATTTTCACTTTTGGTTTAAAAAAAATTCATTGATCAATGGAGCTAGCTTTTACTAGACATCCATTTTTGAATGGTTGGTTCCAATTCCTCCTTGTTTGGACTCTCAGCACCTTTTTCAGAAAGAGACATAAAGAGCTTTGCTATTTAAGAAATGAGTGCCAGGTTGCAACCATTTTTTAACTAACTTCAGTTCCGGTGCTTGACTTCTGACTTCTGCCTCCAAGAATCACTTCTCAGACTTTTGGTTGGGGCCTCATTCTGAATTCCTTCCAGGTCTGAGGTCTGAAAGATTTCTGAATCCTAAAATTACTGAGTACACTCTGAATATGTATATACCAAAATGTTTTTATTAAAATTGCTTACTCTCATTTGTAGATTTCATTTCTGCATTAAAAACGTATTAAAGCAAATAATTGAAGAATGAAGCAGAAAAGGCCACTTGAAACACGAAAATTAACCTTCATCCAAAGCTCCTTTCTGGTTATTAGTGAGTTTTCTTGCCTAAATGTAGCCAAGACCTCATTGTTTTCCCAGAATCTGCAGGAACTGGGGTCTACTTGTCTAGCTTAGAATTGATAATCCTCTTAGACTTCTTTTGTTATTCAGTTCTTCACATTGTACTGCACACAAAATTGTGCCATCCATGTGGAATGAACATCTAAAGAAGATTTATTACTTTTAAAAAGATAGAGACTGAAATAATATCTCTTTGTCTTCCCCCTCCTTCCTCATCATCACTTCTATCCCTCAGTACAAAGGATATATAAAGTTGGGAATAAGTAAATAAAATGAAATCAGCACCTCAAATAGGAGGAATTTAAAGTCAAAGACAAAAGAAGTTCAAAAAAGATACACCCTAATTACTTTCATTAGCATTTCAATAGGATTTGGACCTTATTCTGAAGAGGGTGGGGTGAGATTGCACTACGTGTCATTGGAAATGAACACTTTGGAGCGCTTGACAGCTAGGGAGGAAGATAATAACTTCTCTTAATTTGTTTTTGAGGCTCATTCATTTAAAAGAACTAACAGTTCCAATGCTCTTGGCAAATTACAGCTGTGCTGCAGCTCTTCTGTGCAGTGCTCTGGAAACATCAGTAAACATTGTCAACTGGGAATCTGATTGGCAGCATCTCCATATATTATGTGCTTATGAGTATTTTCTCTCCAAGCCTTTGATGGTCCACTTTTAATAAACTTTAAAAATAATATAATCATCTATATAAATGCCACAAACAATATAGATACTAAAATGTATGTTAAGCCCACAACACCAGCATTTGATGGGTTGCACTAATCAGACCAATGAGCTTGTTTCATGGTTAAGTTCAAAATCAACAGGGTTTAAACATGTGCAGTCTCAGATGTACAATTCCAAGAAAGGATGTGTTAGAAAACTAAAACATCAAATATCCATATGAATGTGTGTATTTGTGTGTGTGTGTTTGCACATGTGCACATGTACATGTCATTATAGTTTCTTTCCCCAAAATATCTATCCTATTTCTCCAGAATATTTTAATAATAAAAACTGTATAAGATTTAATACAAATAAATTCTTTGATTGAGTTTTACTAACATTATGTGTCATAGACAGAAGAAAAATACAATTTATGTTAACATATAAAATAATCCATTTACTCACTTAACATTGCCTTTGAAGAGTTTTAATTTTTTTCTAATTAAAAAGCAAAAAAATGCACTCCATTTAATTAAATTATTGTCCATTTTTCTATTGTGAATTGATGAAATTATTTAAACAATAAAGAGTTAAGTCAAATACTGCAGAAGCAATACATTAATCATTAATTCTTTGAAATAAGAATATGCGCGTGTGTGTGTGTGTGTGTGTGTGTGTGTGTGTGTGTGTGTGTGTGTATACATAGTTTATTCTTTAGGCTGCTTACCAAGTGGAAATTTTTCCTTTTTGTTGTGCCCAGATCGTGACCCCCAGAGAGACCACCAAAGATGAGCATGCCGGAATGCAAAAGCAAGGTTTAATTCTGGATATCCAAAAGCAATACAAGCCTAGGCAGGGACTTCGTCCAATACATCCAACGCAGTGGAGGCTGGAGGAAGCGCCCACCTGTCTGCAAGCTCAGTTTTTAAAGGGAAAAGTCACAAGGTTACATCATTTAGGGGTGCTAGTATGGATACAATTCTGATTGGCTCGCTTCTAGGGACTTCTAGAAATTACTTCTAAGGGAGTGGTTGCCTGCCACCATTTCTCATTGGCTGCCCTCAGGTGGGGGCATTTCTGTGGTCAGTTACCCTGGAAACCAGGGAGAGGACATTCCATAGTCTGGCAGGCATTACCTCGTGACTATCTTGTGACTCTGTACTTTTACACTTCCTTGTTTCTGGAATCTGAACTGACTGGTTTCAGTAACTAATGGCCTATTCCCAAAAGGAGAAATCTTAGGCCTTAGTCCTTGGGTGAAAGCATTTTGGTCTTATTTCTAAGATGGCTCATTTTGGTCTCACACTTTTCACCTTCAATTATTATGGATAGTTTAGCTTGGTGTATCAGTTTAGTCTGGTCATGGTCTTTCAGGATTTTAAATACATTGTTAAATGCTCTCCTGGATTTCAAAGTTCCATAGTGAAAGTAGTTCTTAAGTTGATGGGTTTTCTTTATATGTGACTTGGTTTTTCTTCTTGTTGTTTTATTGTGTTTTGTTTGTGGTAGTTTTTTTTTTTTTTCAGCATTGAATTCACTTTCTTTGATGTGTATATTTATTGTTTTAATTGTGATATACCACAGGGATTTTGTTTTCTGATCTTGTTGATTTTGTATTTTATTTGCTTCTTTTATCTTATGGATGTATATTTCCTTAATTTGTGGAAATTTGCCCCTCTGACATTATTGTAGTTCTGGTCTATGCAATTGTCTTGTGATTCTTCTCCCTTATCTATAACTATACTTCAAAGGTTTGGTTTCTTATGGTGTCTCATGCCTGTCTCATGCTCTTTTCTGGCATATTAATTTTTTTCACATCTTTATTTGCTCTAGGTCTTCTACTTTGGCTTTCAGTTCTGACATCCTATCTTTGGCTTGATCCATTTTATTTGTAAGATTTTGTTTGTGTTTTCTAGTTAGTTTATTGCATTTTTCAACTCTAACTTCAGGTCAGTTTGAGTCTTCTCTGATGTTTCTCACTATTTATTTAATTAAGTTCTTAATTCCTGGATTATCTTCCTCATTTCTTTCACGTTTATGTTTGTATTTTCTTGGGAATCTCTCAGGAATTTTTTTCTTCTTAAGTTCTTTCTCCTTAAATTCATTAAGCTGTTTCTTGTGTCATGTTTAAAGTCCTTGACTTTTATGATAAAGTTATTGGTTGTTCTTTTAATTATGTGTCTTGAGGTTCATCTATGTAATTCCCATTAGTAAGCATTTCTACAGCACTGATAAGCTTTGAATACAGGGGGATATAGGCTTGATATTTCATGTCATTCATATATTTTGGAAAGATATCTAGGTATGTGGGCTTCTTTTGCTATTCACAAATCTGATATAGATAGAAGAGGTTATCGTAGAAAAGAGAAGGTGTCCTGGCGCTGGGGGCCCATGCCTTTATTCCTAGCATTCAGGAGGCAGAGGCAGGCGGATCTCTGTGAGTTCGAGGCCAGCCTGGTCTACAGAGCAAGATCCAGGAAAGGTGCAAAGCTACACTCGAAAACAAACAAACAAAATACAAAACAAAAACAAAAAAAAACCCAAAACAAAAACAAACAAACAAACAAAAAACAACAACAACAACAAAAAAAAACCAACAAAAGAGGATATGTGAGGAGATTAGGCTCAGAGATTGTAAAGGGCCTATGCAGAATTAAATCAGGCAGACAAGATGCAGAATGCACATCTTGGTTCAAATTGGAGGGTAGCAGTAGATCTGGTCGAGTGAAGAGATTGATGTGTTGTAAGAGATCCTTACCTTACTGTCAGATGTAGGCAGAGTAAGTTTATACAGAAGCCTGGAGATTGGATTTGGCATAGGTCTGAGTAGCCATGCTAGGTCCGGGCATTGGATATAGGACCTAAGCAAGATCAGGCATGTTGTTAGGGTGCATAAATGGAACGATAAGGCTGATTCACAAAGCTAGTCTCTGGAAGATTCCTGGATCTGTTTGGGTAGAAAGGTGGATATGATATGGTAGGGTCTTGTAGGTTAGACATGTTGGGTGTATCCTTGAAGAATCCCTGAGGTTGTTTGAGGTATAGCAGGGTTGGTCAGTTTAGTCTGAGGCACTGGATGTTTGTCCAGGGCTTGATACCCTGGGTTGGAGAGGGTGCATGGAAGGGTGGGTCAGGGTGCCTCACTAAGCTAGATCCTTGAGAAGTATGTCTTACATGCCTTTTGTAGATGAGGAAATTGAGTTTCTGAAGGTTAAAACATATTCATAAATGACAAATTAGACAAGCCTGCAATCAGATTAATGTCTACATTTCCAGAACTCATTATTTTCTAGTTCCTCAAATTATTTTATCTGACACTCCATAATGTTTCATAATCATTACCTCCAAACTCTCTCAGCCTCAAAACCTCATGTAAGACTCAGTTGAAGTATTCCTTTTCTGAATCATTTTTCACATCTGATCATCTTTTCAGCATCTTCCAACTCACTTTCAACTATCTCCATTTGTATTATACCCATCACATCATCTTGGAGCATTTAAAAAAAAACTATTTTTATAAGGTTTTATAATTTCCAAGAAAAGAGAGTATGCCTTTAAGGCTCTATGTACCAAGATGTTTCTTTTGATACAACATATAGAAGATATTTAATAAATGTTTTTAAGTGAATAGACAGAAGTTTAATGTGCATAGATGGGATGATAAACTTTACTTAGAAGTACTAGGTCATGAAATCCTGGCTATTTGAGAATCACAGCTATTACGGTATATCTTATGCACAGTGTAAAATGGAGATGAATGTCAGGAAGTCAGGTGAAGGGATGATCAGGAGCAAATTACAGGAATCAGTTTCAAAGGATAGGGCTTTAAGAATATCAGATTTTTCATGGTAAGTTAGGTAATTCTTTTATGTTCCAATGATATTCATTTTCATTAACTATAGAAAGTAATAGGCTTCATTATGATATTTCAAACATGTATATAAGATACATTGATCATTTCCAGTCCACAGTTGTATCTGAACTGACTTTCCATTGTTCTCTACCTCTACGTAAAAGTTCTCTTTCTTCATTCTTATAGTATTTCTATTGCATTTTTATTTAATATTATTAAATGAATATTTAAATATAAATAAACAAATACAACATGCTTAACATATTTAATGTTCTTGTATGTGTATGGTTTTAAGTCAGATCACTCAGTTTGTGATAATTATGACACTCGTATGTGGTTAATCCCTGTGAGTCTTGTGAAATTTCCACCATCCGAATTGGCATATCAACTGGTGATTAATAATGATTTCAACATCATGAAGTGATACCGTGGAATGAAAAAAACTGACTCATATCACCTTTAGTCATCAGTTCCATCATGAAAAAATGTAGTCTTAGCACTTTTATTCTATCTATTTAATTTGGTGCTTCAACAACTGTATAAGTCAGAATAAATATTTTGATGCTGGCATCCAATAGAGCTTATTTCCCTTGATTCTCATTAAGAAAGAGAAAGGATATATCCTTTTTTTTATCCGTATTCACAAGTTCTTTTTAAGAAGATTCTTTTCTTTTAAGAAACACTTTCATTTTTTAGTATTGTGGTATTGAGACAGTTACAAATTAATTATGAGGGCTGAAGCAAACATCACATAACATTCTCTTAGTAGGATATTAGGGATATAATAATGACTAAGGATATACTAAATCTCTGAAGCCTCAACACAGGCCAAAACAAAACAACCAAACAAACAGACAAAAAACAATACCAGAAAACAATGTGAGGATCTGATAGGACAGTTTGAGGTGCCTTTAAGAAATCAGTTATTGTTGGGAGGTAGTGGTGCATGCCTTTAATCCCAGAACACCAGAGGCTAAAGCAGTTGGATGGCTGAGTCTGAGGTCAAACTTGTCTACAGAGAGAGTTCCAGGATGGCCAGTGCTACACAGAGAAATTCTGTATTAAAACAACAACAAACAGACACACAAAAAAGCCCAACAAAAATCAAACAAACACACACACACACACACACACACACACACACACACACACACACACACACACAAATTAAACCAGTTATCTTCTATTCACAAAACTAAAAGTCTAGGATAAAACATCTTTGGAAAAGTACAAGTAGCTATGTATTATCTTTTTTGGGGTGTGGTGGTGCTTTTTTTTGGTTAGATGTAGTCACCTAGATAAGTTATTTCTAAGATCATAAATTTAGCAACAGCAACACACTGATTTGCTTGTGCCAGCTTCAAAAACTTATGGTCTCCCTTCTTCCCTTTATAATTTTATTTTTTGGTTTGTTTGAAGTACACATTCTTCCTCATTCAAGGAGAACCAATAGAATATTTTGCAATGTGTAAGTAGTGTAGCTGATCCTTGTAATAACCCAAAGTTTGGCCCTGCACTTCTGATGTTCAGACATACCAAATTTATCATTGCAACTTTCATTACCTATAATTCTCTAAAGGAAGAGAATATACACTGGACAATAAAAAGTGACTATATAGACTGGACAGCCAGAAATCATAGTAGGTGTTTAGACTAAGAATTTGTGAGCCTCAGAACAGGGATACTAATTTGAAATTTCAATTCAATGCTGAAGGTCTGGAATCTCCCTGCAGTTAGTCCCGAATCCACATTAAGAGCCTTGGGAAACTGGAGTCTGATATATACTGAAGATCTCAGTAGCAATAGACAGGAATGGAACCAATACATGTTGGATGGCTTTCTTTTTACTGCTTTTATTCCATTTGGGACCTCATTCTATTGAGTGTTATTGATATACTGCTTTTATTCCATTTGGGACCTTATTCTTTTGAGTGTTATTGATATCCAGGGCAGTTCTTTGCCTCTCAGTTGCTATACAACATATCAGTCCTGTTTGGAGAAAAAAAAAAAAAAACCTAAAATACTTTCAGAAGCGTGTAAGTTCACTCTTTAGCTGATCTCTCATTGCAGTCAAGTTTATATTCAAGACCAACCATCTGATACTGTTATGCCATTAGTCCTACTTTATGCTCTCCCAGAAACGAGAAGCCAATTTGTTTCCACATGACTTAAAAATTATAAATAATATGTGAATGTGTAGCAAAAGTAAAGCATTTCAAATATTAAAAATGGGGGAGATTTGCAAAGGACTGTAAGTAGCTGCTATAACTTGAATGTTATTACATATCTTAACATGTTTAAACTAGCAGTTAAAGAAATCCATATCTATCAATGCCTGTAATATGTCAAATATTGTATTAAGTACTAGAGAGGTGGTGGCAATCCATTAAAAAAAGACCATACTCTCAAAAAAGTGTAAATAATTTGAAAAAGAGTTGTAGTATCTTGTTGAGTGTTAAGGGAGTGTATTCCAGTAGCTTTTAGCCTACTCTAGAACAGTCATAGGACATTTCCCAGTCAAGAGATATTTAACTCTATATGAAAAGAAAGGCTAAGCATTGATGAAACAGATGGTGAGGATAATATCAACGGTGTAAATCATTGACAGCTTGCCTTTACATCATAAACCACACAACTAGGAATGAAGAAATAAAGGGAAGCAAAAGTAGAGATCAGTTATAGGAAGGTCCTTTCTCTCATGGTTTGATGAACAAAGTCAAGACACACATTGAATGTCGGCAAGAATTACCTGCCCAGCTCCTTTCCCTGCTATATGTTATCCCACCAACCCACACCATAGTTACTCTCCAGGTCCAGCCAGGGTATACTCTGGACCACTTTGGTCTTAACTGACCTCTTATCCATAAGACTCTTGAACTCACTTCAATTCTCACACAGAGACTGGTTCCCACACTCAAGATTGCTATGTAGTCTGAGAGGCCCTGCAGGCAATCTCACAACTTTCAGGTTTAGACCAGAAAGCATATCCTATATACCTACCCAGGATGCTTCATCTAGCAAATGTTGTCCTAGTCACTGTACTATTGCTGTGAAGAGACACTATGAGCAAGGAAACTCTTTTAAAAGAAACCATTTAATTTGGGACTAGCTTGCAGTCTCAAAGAGTGGGTCCATGATCATCATGGTTGGGATGTGACATGAGCATGATTGCATTCATGGAGCTGGAATGGCTGCTGAGTGCCACATCCTGGAGCTGGAACAGTTTCTGAGTGCTACATCTTGATCCACAGGCATAAAAAGAGAGGAGGGGAGTCAATTCCTTGATACATATAAAGCAAATACAGACATACATCAAAAATAGTACCCACCATGACCAAGTGGGCATTGTGCCAGAGATTTAGTTATGTTCAACATACATAATGCAATAATGGAAGAAAGTACATAAGTGGGTGTAATGAAGAAGAAAATCAAATGATCATTTCAGCATACGCAGAAAAAGCTTTTGACAAAATTCAACATATTTTCAGGATAAAAATCCTTGGGAATGCAGGACTAGAGGGGACATACCTAAACATAATAAAAGCTATAATGAGAAACCCACAGTCAGTACCATCTTAAATGAAGAAAAACCTATAAGCAATTACACTGAAATCAGGAGTGAGACAAGGCTGCCTATTATACACACTTCTTTGTAATATTATGTACAAAGCACTAGGTTGGTTCAACAAGGCAAGAGAAGTAAATGAAAGTAATCCAAATAATAAAAGAAAAAAATATAACCATTTGTATTTTCAAGTGGCATGATATTATACATTATAGATCCCCAAAATTGAGCCAGAAAATTTCTAGAAATGATAATTTCAACAGTGCAGCAGGATACCAAATCAGCTTGAAATAGTCGTGTTTTTCTATACAAATCAACAAAAATACACAGAAAGACATTATAAAAATGCCTTCCATTCACAAAAGCCTTAAACAAAATAAAATATATAGGAATAAACATCACCAACAAGGTAAAAGCTCTCTATAATAAAAACTTCAAAAAAATATAAGGAATCATTTGAAAAAAAGAAATAGAGAAAGATACTAAAATATGGAAAGACATTCCATATGTAGAATTAGTCATTGATATGTAGAATTAGTCTTATAAAAATTAAAATTCTACCCAAAGACATTTACAAATTTAAAGCAATCCTAATTAAAATCCCTGTATAATTCTTCAGAGAAACAGAAAAATAAAAGCAATAAAAAGTACCCTAAAATTCATATGCATTCACAAACAGCCCAGGATAGGCAAACCTAAGCAAAAGGACAATGCTGCAGGGATTATGATTTCAGATTTCCAGGTATGTATCACACTCATGGTAACAAAAACCATATGACACTGGCAGAAAAATAAGACATGTAGATGGATGCAACCAAAATTTATATTCAAATATTATTGCACATAGATACTGCTGTGCAGATGCCAAATAACGTGTTGGAAAAGAGAAATAATCATCAACAAATCATGCTGGAAAAACTGGAAGTCTACACTTATGGAGCGAAATTAGACTGGTGTCTATTACCTTGAACAAAAATTCACTCCAAAGGATCAAACGTAGAAGAAAACATAGGCAGTACCCTACATGATATTTGTATAGGAAAGGATTTTCTGAGTAGGATTCCATTTGCAAAAGAATTGAGAAGTGGGTCTTCATTTAAATAAAAATCTTCTGCAAGCTAAAGAAACAATCTAGTAAAGAGGAAGTCCACAGAATGTGAGAGAATATTTGCCAGCTATATATCTGACAGAGATTAATTATTCAGAATATGCCACAAACTCAAAAAGCAAATAGCAAAATAATAGTAAAAATGATAAAATTTAAAAAAAAAAATAGCTATGGATCTGAACAATGAGTTCTCAACAGAAGAAATACAAATGGCTAAGTAAAATCCTTACAGATGTTCATTGTCCCTTGTAATCAGATAAATGAAAACCAAAATAACTTTGAGATTTCACCCAAGCCAGAATGGCAAACCAACTAACTAACCAACTAACCAACCAACAAACAAAAAAACATGACAACAAATGCTGGAGAGGATATGCGAAAAGGGGAATTCTCAATCACTGTTGGTGAGATTGCAACATTGAAGTACAGTCAGAATTGATAGTTGATGGAAATCTCTGATTGCAAAATGTCGCTTGCTTTTGGATCTATGTAGAGACAAAATGTCTTCACTTCTAAAAGAGTTGATAATAGGTTTTCTGTACCCCAATAATAGGTTTCTCAGCCAACTCAGTAAGCCAGATCAATACGAATTTAAAAAGTAAAAGACCAGGTATATTCTGAGTGGAGCAATTCCCAGGTAGGACTCCTTTAGTCCCCAGAGATTAAGGCAGGAAAGGGGCAGGGAAAAAAATCACATGGTCAATCTAAGGCAGGGTGCTTAAATACCTTATAGGCAGGGTAGGGGCTGGTGTGTCCACCACAAGCTGGGTTTATGCCCAATTATAACTATATAGTTTAGGTGGGGATTGGGCAGCTAGCAGCTTCAGAGGAGGAGCCACCACAACTGGCAAGAATGTGGGGTTGGACTTTTTGGTGGTTTTTCTGAGAGGTTGGGGTTTAGAGAAAGAGAAATGGGACTAAGCCACAGATTCCCGCTGAGCAGGTGGAATGACAATAAAGGGTTCCTTTTAGATCACAGACTTAATATAAAGGTGACAATCTTGTCCATGAGGGTGGAATCCTGAGAACTTAATCATCCTAAATTTCTTTCTGGCTTCCTGTACCTTTGGATTGACCTGGCTGCCAAACTTGATGCATGCTCTGGCCTTTCTAAGCTCTCCACATGGGGTCAGAACTTGTGCGCTCATCTGAGAGATGAGGACTCTTTTCACATTGATTTGTAGGTTGCCTTTCAGCTCATGCTCCAATCTAGCCTCTACAGTTCCTTCAAAGCCTATGAAGCATGCACCTCTTTATGTCATCTGTAGGACTGTAGGAAATTAAGCACTCCTTATGTCTGCAGGTCCTTTTCTTTAGCCCAGGCATACATATTTGTAAGGCTCTCTTCTTTGAACTACAGCCGGAAAATATCCCACAGGTCTAATGGGATTGGCCTTATTTTGCCAGGATATTTTATTCATGCCTGGATGTTTTGCTACACTGCCTAGGGAGAGAACACCAGCATCTAATTTCTGTTTTTATCTTCTCGTCTCTACTTTGTTCTTCAGTGTTTTCGCCCTGGCACTCTTGACACTTCTGGTTGACTGGCCTGTTCTATGGACTGGACTGCAGAAGATTTAACAGCATCCCTGTTCTTTACCAATATATTAATCATGTTTCTCATCTCTGGAATACAAACACCTAAGAAGAAGAAACTTAGGGAGCAATGGGTTTATTTCCCTTTGCACTTTCATGGTGGTGGTCACATGTCAACATGTGCTCCTGGCATGGCAAAGAAAGCTCAAGATGTGTATTGTTAAATGTCTGTGGAAACACAGAAAGACTCTGGTCTGAACCATGAGTGAAGCCATAACTCATGAGTCCCTAACTATTTATTTCTACTCACCGGGCCTTGCCTCTTTAAGCTTCCACAGCTTTCTCAAATAGTTCCACAACTGGAAGACCAAATGTTCAAACACATGAGCCTGTGGGTGACATTTCACATTCAAATTTTATCACTTTGCCTCTAAGCCCATACACTCATAACCATCTCATAATGTAAAAAAAAAAAAATAAGTAAGTCTAGATGACAGTAATAGCATTCAAGTCTCAGCAGTCAATATTATCTTTAGGCATATTCAAATGTTGTGTGACAGTCTCTGACCCACCTTAAAACCAAGAAGCAATTTTGCCCACTCTAGAGAAAAGGAGATACATTCTAAATTAGTCTATTTTAAATTATTTTTAATCTAACAACTGAAACCCAGATTTTATTTTCAATCTCTAATATATAAATTATAAGGTTAGCCTCTTGATTAGAAATCCTCTGCTTGTTCAGCTAACTAGGAGTAACTGTACCATGTTTCCTAGGCTGGGAAGCAGAGCTCAAGTTGAATGATATAGGACCCTCATGCACTATTTTGGTCTGTGTTAAAGCAGTTGTTTTTCATCTATTGCTCTGTGCTTAGTGGTCTTAAAATTAATTTGTTATGTATTTGACAGTAAAGGCAAAAAAAACCCCCAATTTTCAAAGGGAATACACCATTATATTTAATGTGAACTATAGTTATACACATTTCTATTTAATATAATCTATCAGGAATATTGAAAGAGAGGAGATGCATTAGTTGTGGTTATATACTAATCTAGTTGATTTTAATGTTGCTACAATAAATGTCTGGTTTCACCCATTATTATAAATGGGGATCTGAATCATTGCAGCCAGTTTTATGACACAAACAAAAAATTAATAGGAACAACAAAATTAGGAGCAATAATGTATTTCAAGAAAGCTATTTTATTCTGACACATTCTAAAAACTCCAATATATGCCTAATGAATACCATGATTCTTAAAATATATGTTATACCAAAGATTAATTTTATAAGAATATTATTATAGGATTAAGTTTTAAAATATTGCTTCTACTATAAAATCAGCATAATTGAATTTATACTGAAATTGCTAGAGATTAAAAGTTGCCTTTGTGGTCTTATTATTTTGTAAATTGAAAACACCAGTACAATATTGGGTACATGGTAGGTACTTAAATATACATTAGATTAGTAAAGGAATTATTAGCAGCATTACAGGGTAGGATGCATGTAGAAGAGAATAAAGGTGAGAAGTATAATAACATAAATATATACTGAAAAGAACAGGAAAAGAAGTCATTTGTTACAGACTTGATGTGTGCCTGCACAAAGCTCGATATTGGAAAAAATGATTGTGGTTTAATAAAAAAATAGATTGTCAGGAAAATATTAAAAGAGCAGAGCAAAATCAGGGTGTTTGTTAGATGTAGTAGATGCCATGTGAGCTCCAGGTGCTAGAATCTACATCTTGTGTAGCTCATTCCCCTTGAGTAAAAAGTGAATTGACTACAGCACAAAAGTTATCAAGTCTGATATAAGGTAGAAAAGACCATGACTTTCATTGTGCTCACATTCTCCTCTCTCTGGCTCTTCTTCCTGCCTCAGAAAGTGTTTCATTCTCTCCAGGTGGTTTTTGACCCAGTCAATGAGCTTAGGTGTTCTTAGTCCCCCAGTACACACGGTACTGAATCCTAGTATCCAAATAGTGCCTGATTTTTGAAGTGTTGTCTCCCACGCAATAGACTTGAGTGATTATAATTTAAGACAGTACCTCAAAGACTGTCTGAAAGCACTCTGGGGTCAAGGAACCAGGAAAGTGTCCGCTGATTCCTGAGCCATCCGAAATGTGATGATAAGTGGTGTTTTAAACCATTAACATTTGGGTTAACCTTTGAAGAAGCAATGTAGTTTAAAGAGGAGTCATGGAAGACAATTCCTGCTTTTATCTATAAGATTGTTTCAATTTTGACATCAACAACTCACATAACTCACATGATCCCAAGGTTATCCATTTTAATCAGAAATTAACATCATGATCACTAAAGTGTGCCTATTATTTAAATTCTTGTAAAGATTTAGAGCAACACTCAACAAAGCTAGCACTGCAGAAAGAGAAGAAAGAATGTAGGTAATAATAACTAGTGGAAAGGTTATAAAGTAGTGGCTTCTAAAAGCCATTTAGGATTAAAGGCCATTGAAGTTGTTGGTTCTTATACGATCCACTGCTGAGTACTTGCATCATTATGTGATGCACCTTGGTTACAAAAAGATATACACACTTTGCTCTTTTCTTTTAATAACATTGTAGTTATCAAGATCTCTCTCTCTCTCTTTCTCTCTCTCTCTCTTTCTCTCTCTCTCTCTCTCTCTCTCTCTCTCTCTCTCTCTCTCTCCCTCCCCCCCCTCTCTCTCTCTCTCTCTCACACACACACACACACACACACACACACACACACACTTCCATCTATGAAAAAGCATAAATGGATGCTATGGAATATGTTTGCATAGTGAGTGATAAAAAATTTTATCTACATTTTAGCTCATACATGCAGTAGACTCTCAATTAGAATTAGAAAAGGATAAATTTTGTTGGAAGATATAACACTTATGGAAGGAAATAGAATTACCAGAAATAATAATAAGAGCCTCAGAAAGAGATGCCATTTTGTTTTTCTACCAGGGGCATAGTCAGAGTGGAATATTCTAGATGCTTACAGTTCTGCTATGCATATGTCTGCTTTGCATCAAAGGCCAAGATGGAGCCTGAGGTGGTTAATTGGTGAAAGCTTTCAGTTTGCAACCAAATATAAACATTTTTTTTAAAAAAAATCTGCCTCAGGTAACGAGCAGAATACAGCAAAAGTCTGCCTCTCTTTCATCTTTCTCAATAGCTACTGCTCTATCGCAATCAAGCTTCTGACTCTTTTTTAACTTGTTTCCCCCATCAGTGCTGCCACTGCCACTGATGAAAAGCAGGGACGTCTTACTAAATCCTTGTATTAATTAGGTTTTAAAAAATACAAAATTATTAGATAATTGGCCTCCTCCTTTAATAATATGTCTTTTTAATGCAGAAAATGTTTTCACCAAAAGCATTAAGTTACATGTACTTAAATTTACAATTTTATTACTTTAATAGAATTGCATTTTGGTGAAAAAATACAAGTTTTAGTTATATTCTTGCCGATGATAAGAAAGCTGAGATACATAAATGAGTTACTCAGAGCCATACAGTTTATAAGTGGGAGTTTCCAGCAGAACTGGATAATCAGCGAGTCTGAATGAATGCAATAGTGGCACTAAGTGAATGGGAATGTTGGAAACAGTGTACTTTATCCAAATCCTACCTTCCACAATCCAAAGGATGTTTTTTCTGCTACCTCTCACTGACGTCATTTACATACATGATGACATTCATTCTAAATCACAGATGAGACTATGCTGCACTCTTCTCTTTGGTCACACTACCACTGTCTATGGAGATAAATTGAGATCCAAGGTATGACATGTTTGTCATTTACTCATGCTTTCCAAGTGCCCTTTGCTTATCTCTTGCAGTGCCTAGATTTACCTTACATACTAGATACTTTGTTTCTCACAAATTTTCATATTTGCCCTTACTTTTCTGGCTTCTGTAGTTTGTTTATGGTACCCACTTTAACAGAATAAGATTACTTAATGTCTGAGATCATGTAATGCCTGCCCTTCATGATCTAATTTAGGAAGTATCTTGACATTTTATATAAATTCCTCCAGTAGCTACTTTTTCTCTATGGTTCCATTATTTTGCCTTCTCTCGTATTACTTTCTAGACTTTTGTTTCACTATTGTGCATATGATAATTCTCCCCAGAGAATTACTGCCAGTTCAGGAATGGAAAGAACTAAGTCTTATATTTGATACTTAATGGCAAGCATGATGATTGGCACATGGAAGGCATCCAAAATATTTCCCAATGGACACTAAGAGATGATGGATAGGAAACAGGAATAAAATAAATTTGTATTGATTCAGACCAAACACTGTAATAGACATTTCTAACTTGTCATTTCATTCAGTTTATGAAGAAAAAAAAACACTTACATGCTGTTGACAGTTCCACTTTATAGAACTAATGTTCAATGAAATGAAGTAACTTGGCTAAGTATTATTAGAGTAATTTACTTGTAATTTTGACTCTACAATATAGAGCATAGCTTTTATATTTGAAAGAATCCCTGGGTTTTACTTACAATCTGACTTTTGTAGAAAAAATTACTTTCATAATAATAGCCACCATTTATTATATTTTATTATTATTATGCCCAACACATCTACCATATACATATTTCTTTGTTAATATTCATTAAAATAAGCATTTATTAAGTCCTAACTGTTACTAGACAGTATTCTAGCTACTGGAAGCACAGCAATAAAATAAAAGTCATTAAAAAGTAAATCTCTGACCTCATGAAGTTCACATTCAGATAAAAAAAGGAGTGAGATAATAAATGCATAGTATACCTCCGTTGGTGAGCAAGTGCTCAAGAGAATGGTGGTCTGTTAATGGGAACACATTACAGAAGATAAGTGAGAGGACCAAGTGTCTGAAATGGAGGTAAATCCTGATTCCCTGTAGTAATGTTGAAGTTGGGTTCACCAAAAGATATCACATGGTACCTTACACCTGCAAACACAGGGAGCCCATGTGGCAGCAATGAAGGGCATTAGAAGATGTAAGTGGGGGCTGAGGTCAGGGACAAGAATCTGAGTAAAAATGGTGGTGTGGAACACTTTCCTATAAGTTGAAACATGTCCCCTGGAGTCCTCCAAAGCCACAGAACTTATAAATGGGAATTTATAAGTACCAGTGGAATTGGACAGTCAAGAAGTCTGAACTAATACAATAGTGAAGATAGAAGAATGGAATTTTTGGAAATAATATAGCTTCATTCAAACCCTACCTTCCATAATCCAAAGTATGATTTTTGATGCTTTTCACGGACTTCTTCATTTATATACATGATGCCATTCATTCTAAACCATAGAATATATCACACTCATGACCTCAGGCACAACACCATTTTCATTAAAATAAATTCTGAGATCCTGGTGTGAAAAGGAGTACGTCATTTATTCATGGTTTCCTAATTCCCTTTCCTTATCATGTCAGTTTTAGGCAATAAGGAGGCAGAAAGAAGTTCATGTGGATCAGATCCAAGTGGGAGAGCAATAATGAAATAGAAACTAAATCAGTTTCCAAATCATTATTTTTGATGAAGTTAATCAAAATCCAGCAAATGGCAGTGAAATTATTTATTGTGTCTATCACTATTTATTCAGAGTAAAATGATTTTGATATTACTACATTATTTGAAAAGAAAGCTACATTAAGCTTAATTATTTAAATAGTTAATAACTGATAACAGCATTGATATTTTAAAGAAATTTCTGGGGCTGTAGAAATAGCTCAGCACTTAAATGTGTGGACTCCTCTTGCAGAAGATCTGGGTTTTGTTTCCATGTTGTGTGCCTCACAAATGGCTGCAACTCTAGCTCCATGGGACTGTCTTTCTTCCCAGATCAG
Source organism: Peromyscus leucopus (assembly GCF_004664715.2). Classification (NCBI taxonomy): domain Eukaryota; kingdom Metazoa; phylum Chordata; class Mammalia; order Rodentia; family Cricetidae; genus Peromyscus; species Peromyscus leucopus. The sequence continues at coordinate 18,550,295 of NC_051066.1, forward strand.
TTGCAAACACATGCACATATCCACACACAAAAAGACACACATAGACACAATTAAAAGCAGTGAAAAATAAACCTTTAAAAAGAAGTTATAAAATATGCTGTGACGAAATATTTAAATATTAATTTACTTAACACAAGAGCAAATTGCTCCAATTGAAAATGGATCCTGTCTCCGGGAATGTGCAATCAGAATGGATTGACCCCAGTTTTAATGCAGCCCCAAAAAGTCCTCAAGAGTCAGGAAGCAATTGCATTGACTCTGATACAGTTCTTCAAAGAAGCTGCAAGCAAGACCCTTGAAAGCAGGATGTCATGTTTTCCTCTTTGTGCACTTTTCATGCACTGAGAGTTAGATTTTTCACTGAAGCTTTTAAACAGTGATGTAAAAGAAATCAAGACACGACCAATTTTTGAGCAGTAAATGTCTTTGTGTGACTGTAAAATGATATAATAAAGCAATCTAATATGAATTAGGGAAAGCACAGTCTTTGGTGGTAAGAAAGTGTCACCAAGATAACAGAAGCAGAGGAAGGAATCATTTTTCTGAGTGGTGAACACCTGAAAAAGAACTCACATAGACACCAGTCAGTGGAAATGTCTCCCTACTTAGGTTATTAGGAGAGTCTCTTGGAGTCTGTCTGAGTCTGAGGCACTACACCAGAAGTAAGGTCAGCAGGATACACCACCACTGATTCCACATTTACACACAAAATTATCTTCCAACCATCTGTGTGAGGTATCCCATTATTGTTTTACTTTCTATATGGTACACAGAAAACAAGCCTTGCTCATTTCTTTTTTTAAATAGTATTTTTATTTTATAATTAACTTAATTTTACATATCAGCCACGGATTCCTCCCTCCTCCCACACCCCAGGCCTCCCCCTCTCCCCGACATCCACCCCCCACTCCCACTTCCTCCAAGGCAAGGTCTCCCCTGGGGAGTCAGCCCAGCCTGGCAGACTCAGCCAAGGCAGGTCCAGTCCCCTCCTCCCTACACCAAGGCTGAGCAAAGTGTCTCAGCATAGGCCCTATAAGTCAGCTCATGCACCAAGGACAGGTCCTGGCTCCACTGCCTGGGGGCCTCCCAAACAGTTCAAGCTAATCAACTGTCTCACTTATTCAGAGGGCCTGGTCCAGTTCCATGGGTATTCCTCCGCAACAACAGAGAAATAGATAATGAGATCTCCATGAGCAAACTGGGGGTGGGGGGTGGGGTAATGGAGGGCAAGGGTCTGGGGAAAGAGAGCTTAGGGGAGAGGGAGGTCCCAGCTGGATCAGGAGCAGTGAGGGAGAATGGAGAAGGAGATACCATGATAAATGAAGACCCCAGGGGAATAGGAAGAAGCAGAGTGCTAGAGAGGTCTCCAGAAATGCACAAAGATACCTCCACTATAGACTACTGGCAATGGTGGAGAGAGTGCCTGAGCTGACCTGCTCTGGTGATCGGATGGCCGAATACCCGCGCTGTCATGATAGAACTCTCATCCAGTGTCTGATGGAAGCGGATTCAGAGATCCACTGCCGAGCCCCAGGTGGAGCTCTGGGAGTCCAATCGTCTTGAGAGAGGAGGGATTGTATGAGCGAGAGATGTTGAGACCATGGTTGGAGGAAGCCTTGCTCATTTCTAACATTGAAAATACTGTAGAAATCTGATGGAGGCTCACATAAGTGCATTGGCATTCCTGTAAAATGGGGTAGTTAAGGCAACAGAGTGATGATTACAATTTACATTGTACAAATTTATGTATACAAAATGATTATATAAACTTATAGAAATTATAAATAAAATATTGCTTCTCCTGTTGAAAAATAAGAACAAAAAACAAGATTAACAATAATAAATAGTTCCCTTCATCTGTTAGCTAGCATCTCAGAGTTGGAGCGACAGGCAATGTGAGCTCTCTGCACCAGTACTGGGAACCAAACTTTTCTCTCTAAGTTGTTTGTGTGTAGCTAGTGAATATTTAGCAAGCGAATCTATAAGAAAGTTTATTGCAAAGCTGAGAACAAGATAGTTTTCATAACTTGACTAACAAGCAATTCAGAAAGGAAGAGGTGCTGGATTGAGGATTAAGGCACTTGGTGATGACCTGAGTAGATACTGATGCATTTTTAGCTATGGTGGATATTGGCCTTATTTACTTCGTTTCGAACCAGGAAGTAGCTCTGTAAGGTGTTTTATTGCATGAAAGATCTGGGTCTTAAAATGCCGAAGCCCTCCCTATGGCTTTCATGTTTTAAGTCAGTCTATTAATAACACCTGGCAGCTGGGTCAAAAGTGTGTGCTGTTTAGCCTTGTGTTGACATTATGGCTCATCAGGAAACCACCAGTGATTATTCAAACTTGAGCATTGTGATCTTGAGTCTTTTAAAATTATGGCTGCTCAATGGAGTAAAACAACTTATAAATTCCACTGAGAAAACTTTCAAAGGTTATGAATATACTGTAACTGAATTTACTGGCCCAGGGAGTCAAATCATTTTATGTGTTCAGCAAAATCAACTTTCAGAATACATGAAGCAGATAGGTCTATAATGTTATGACTGAAGAGGGCTAGCATGGAATACCTTCCCTCACAAATATTACCAAAGAGAATGACACCTCTGTTACTTTGGCCTATTAATACATATTCAACTCCCAACACAATGGGTTTAGATATGCATAAAAGACAATGCAAATGAATGAATGAAGAATCTACAACAAGGGTGATTGGTGCTAATGATATAATCCCAAATTCATCCAGATTTCACTCTTTGTGAAACATTTTATACACTAAACACTCATGTATACATTTAGTCTGCACTAATGAATAATGCTAACTACTGACTAATAAATGCATAACAAACAGTTGCTAGGAAAGCTGTCCTGGAAATCAAACACCTGGTTAACAGTACCAAGAAAAATAAGCAAAGTCAATACTCATTTTTCAGAATCAATATTGAAGTTGAAAAGGTCAAGAGAAGACATTGTGTCAGAATTCACTCCTGAATCCACTCCTCTGGTTATAGATAAATAGTTCAGTAGAGCATAGGAATCTATAAAATAAAATATGACTAAGACAATAAAGTAAATCCATTCTTAATCTTATTTATTTATATATTTTGATCATTTCTCTCAATAAATCTAGATAATGTGATATTGAGCTTTGAGTGGGCCAAAGTAGGCCAGAGAGATTTTTTTCAGGAGCTGTGGTGGTTTGTATAAGAAGAGCCTGCACAGACTCATAGATTTGAATGCTTAGCCACCAGAAAGGATTAGAAGGATTTAGAGGTGTGTCTTTGTTGGAGGAAAAGTGTCACTAGGGTGGACTTTGATGTTTCAAATCCCATGACAAGCCCAGTATTCTCTCTCAGCCTGTGAATCGGCATGCAGCTCTAAGCTACAGATCCAAAGGCATGCATGCTATCATGATCCCTATACCTCTAAAAGTGTAAGTAAGCCCCTAATTAAATGATTGCTTTTATAAGAGTTATCTTGATTGTGGAGTCTCTTCACAGCAACAAAACAGTGACTAAGGCAGGGGTCAATGCTGGTTTCCAATATGTTATTAATGCTATTGGCAGGATGCTGTCTATCATCCTCAAACATTCACAGACAAGGTTCCTCTGTACCCAATGTGACATGAGTAAGGTCAATTCTGCAATTGTTTGTGTGTGTGTGTGTGTGTGTGTGTGTGTGTGTGTGTGTGTGTGTGTGTGTATGTGCACGTGCGTGCGCGCACACGCATGTGCACATTTGACTTACCACTGTGAGTAGAGGCCAAAGATTAAATTCCAGTATCTTCCTCTACCTTTCTTTACCTTACTATTTTGAGATAAGGTCTATCACAAAACCTAGAACATATCATATCAGTTAAATGGGCTGGTTGGTAATTTCTGGAGATCTGTCTATCTTTTTCATACCACTGCTGGGCTTAGGTATTTATCAACTCATCTAGCCCTTACATGGGTACTATGGATCTGAACTCTGCTACTAGGGTTTTTATGCTTATATACAAAGCACTTTACCCACTGAGCAACTTACTCAGGCCATAGTTTGAATTTTATGGTATTTTGATGCACTGCTAGAATCATGCCACACTGTCTCATAAAATGTGTCAACCACAAATACTTAGGCCACTGTGACCCTCAAGGAATAGGAAAAGACCTGCAGCAACAATACCAAAGTAATCTCTTTCTCTCACTCCATCTCTTCTTCAGTTCTTTTTTCCTTCTCTCTCTCTCTCTTAGCACTAGGGTGAGACTAAGCTGTAGCTATAACAGGGTGAAACAGCAATGAAGTCTATTTTCAGAGATGGCTCTGCTTTACCTATTTGGCCCAATGCCACAGATACTGCTTAAGTTGCACTGCTCACTGGAATTTCGAGCCACTTTCTTGTATGCCTTCAGTACACAGTAGAGTGTTCATATTTCCTTAGTTAATTGGAAACTGATGTGATAGAACCCATCCCAGACTTGACTGAAATGTCTAGTTCATAACAAACAAATGTTCTCTAACTTGCTCTCTGCTTTGAGAAGGTGACCCTCGATGTATAAATCCTTTAATTTTACTAACTGAAGCACACACACACACACACACACACACACACACACGAAACTGTTTCAACTTTGAATTGGGATGCTGTACTCATAAATGAAGAAAATTACAAAAGCAATCATTAGAAAAATACTGTCATGCACCACACCTTTTAACAATGGTTGTAAGTGAGATGCAGGATGGTTACTCTGTTCCCTTGCTGTTGCATTAGGATATTGAACTATTGCATTTTCTTCAAGAAACCCCTCTGCCACCAATTGAATCTATTCTTTTTTTTCTTCCCAGACAGGGTTTCTCTGTATAGCCCTGGCTGTCCGGTAACTTACTCTGTTCACCAGGCTGACCTCATACTCACAGAGAGCTGTTACCTCTGCCTCCCAAGTGCTAAATTAAAGACATGAGCCAGCATTGCCTGGATTTAAAAAAAAATGAATTTATTCACAAAAGATGAGATTTGGGGGGGTTCTGGAGACTATACAGGGTTGAGGTCTGTACATGGAATGGGGAAACAAAATGGGAAGAACTTCTTTAATAAAAAAAAAATGTAATGGGAACTGCAACCACCTGTCCACAAAAATAGAATTCTCTGAGGTAAATAGGGAACCTGGTGGCTTAAGTATATTGAATGGATTTTCACAGGTGTCAGGGCTTCAAGATGGTGTCACAGGAACCAACATGCCTCCTGCATTAGTTGGTTGAGCAGCAGTTAGCCTTCCCTGGATACCACCTGATTGTCACCGAAAGGGAAGACAATGGAGTCATTGTAGACTTAACAATCTGGCACTGCCACAGGTTTGAATAGTGTTCATGGTGAACACTATATAGAATCTATTCTTTATGCAGAGAAATGCACTTCAAATGATTGAATCTTGGGGATTAAATGTACTCCTTTTGAGAGAGTACTCAGTAAAGAATTGTGTTCTAAACATAGGGTCATCCCTAAATGCTACAGAATTTTAAATGTCATGTAAATTTAATAGGTGTTTTTCTTTTTTCTTTAGAAATTGAAGAGAGATAACATATCCTCATTCCTGAAGCAATTGAGTTGCATAACATTATTTCTTATCTCAGTTTTTGACTTGCTGTTTACCTGGAACAATCTATTTTTTTCCAAGATGAGAGACTGGACATTTCAGTACTTGAGTCAAAAACAATATTTTCTTAATCTAATTGCAGAATAATTGTATACTATTTCATCATGCATCTATTAAAATAAGAAATTCTAATGTGAAAAATACGTTCAATGTAATCACCGTCTCAGTAATGAAAATGCATGATGACAAGACTCAGTGTTGTTGGGAGTTTTTACTCTTTTGGAGGACTGCCACACAGCTCCCAAATAAATCACACATGGAGGCTTATTGTTAACTATAAATGCCCAGCTTTAGCTTGGCTTGTTTTTTGCCAGCTTTCCTTAACATTAAATTATCTCATCTACTTTTTGTCTCTGGGTTTTTCCCTTTCTCTAACTTCTGTAGATCTTACTCTTTCTCCATGTCTTGCTGTGCAACTGTGTGGCTAGCCCCTGGAGTCCTTCTCCATCTCTGGCTACTTCTTCTCTCCTCCCAGATATTTTTTTTTCTATATATTTTCTCTGCCTGCCAGCCCCACCTAGCCTTTGCCCTGCATCACAATTGGCCATTCAGATCTTTATTAGACCATCAGATGTTTTAGGTAGGCATAGTAACACAGCTTCGCAGAGTTAAACAAATACAACATAAACAAAAGTAACTCACCTTAAAATAATATTCTACAACAGCACAGCAAAATGCAAGAGGAATGCTTGCTGTTTCAGCTGATGTTGAGCATCCATGGGAAGAAAGGATTAGGCACATTGAGAACTATGCACCAGGAAGTCCTACCAGTATTTTTCTGTTATTAACACATTACACTTGGGAGTCAAGATTTCCCTATATGGTAGAAGCCTGTAAGCACTCAGGTCAAAAGGCCAGTGAGAATGCTCAATGAGCAATGGTGGCTACTTCCAAGACTGACAACCTGAGTTCAATCACCAGAATGCAAATGGTGGAAGAAGAGAACTGACTCCTGCAAATTATCCTGTGACCTCCACACTTGTGCCCTAGCATGCCTGAACCCTACACATACACACAATAAACAAATGCAAAGGGAAATTAAAGAGCTGAGGCAGGGTCTTGTCATAGCAACTGTCAAAGTTGACTATATTGTTGCAGCAGTTTTTAATGCATGATATCTGTTAAACTTTGAGAAGTCACACATATCCTTGAAGAACGTTGTGGGGTGAGAACCATTGTCAATCATTCCTATAATGAAACATGATACTAATCCATGAAGTTTAATGTGTCTGAATTCTTTGTCGTGTTGATTTATGAAACACAGTTTAAAAGAAATATCTTAGTTTTGTTAAGACAAATTAAATGTCTCAAGACTCATCTCTCAGTAAGTGTAGGCATGTCTGTGCAAGGGCTCACGGTTGACTCTGTGTGAAGAGGAGAATATGGAGTAACTACCTGTCATCTCACAGTCTCCCTTGCTTTTGCCTTAGGAACGAGTTAGCTTCAAGGAAGCAGGTGTTTCAGGAAAGGAGGAACTGCATCAGTGAGTTCAATTTAGAGTGCAAAATGTTAGCAGTATCTCTTCATATCACCAAAGTCTCACAAACTGGAATTTTAAATAATCATTTAAAACTGGACCTGAAACATTTCTGACAATATCACCTATTTCTTTTTGGCAAGACAGGAAAATCTGCTGATATTCAGTTTATGTGCTGCAATTATTTTATATTTCACCATTCAAATTCTACAATTTATGAGAAGCAGAAACAGGATTAGGCTTTTTATACTTTTCAATATAAATGTATAAAAATGCAATAGACCATGATTTTGTAACCTCTTATAATTTCTTGCCAACTTTGGAGTTTTGATTCCTTTTTCTTTTTACACAAGAAACAAACACTTTATTGTAAATGAAAATTCCATTATACTGATTTTTTTCCAATATCAATGTTCTGTTTGGATCATTTTTCAGGTACAGGTCAAGACTTTTTCTTTTCTTCATATAGGAAAGTATATTTAATTAAAATTATTATTTATTAACAAACCTTAAATAGTGACTGCCTTACCTCATTTTGTAAACTGAACACACAAATCTCCCATGAGTCACCAGGAACCAGAGTTCACTATTACACACACTGAAAACCTTGAATGTGTGCCTTTCTGCTCTATGATTTCCCAAAGGCTATGTCCTTATAGCTATATTCATAGTAGACAAAAAGTGGAAAGAATCTAGATGTCCCTCAACAGAAAAATGGATAAAGAACATATGGAACATTTATACAATAGTGTATTATTCATCCATTAAAAAAAATCACTGAATTCACAGGTAAATGGTTGGAACTAGAATAACATCATCCTGAGTGAGATAGCACAGACCTAGAAAGATAAATATTGTATGTATTAACTTATATGTGAAAATTAACTACTAAGTCAATGAAAACCAAGCTATCATCTGTACAATATCAGAGTTTAGGTATAAATTAAGGGACTGGGGGTTCAGTTGGTGAATAGACAGATGTCCCTAGAAAAGGGAAATATAATATATAGGAATGGAAGAATTAAATGAATATGGGGAGGGAAGAATGGGATGAGGGAGGAAATATGGGAAGAGAAAGCTAAATTTAAGCACCATTTGAGTAGAATTATAAAAACATAATGCAGTAGAATCTTTCTAAAAGACATATATTTATGAAGGTGGTCTAAATGAAATCACCAAATAATGGGGGAAACATATCTTCATCTGGACATCTCTTGTCACTAAATGAAGCTTCCAGTACCAGGAATTGGTTACATCTAATGAAGTTTTGGTTCTTAAACATGATCTATAGCTTCTAATTTTGAATTTTCCACTCAATAAAACTTTAGGCAAACCTCCCAATTTTTGATAGATTTAGGTATTTCTACTGCATGTATATGAGAAAATATAGTGTTTAGTTTTCTGCCATCAAAGAAAAGAAATAAAACTATTTAGCATAATATCTGATGCAAATATTTAGCTAAATGTTCTGGTTCTGCTGAAGATTTCTTCCTGTATGCTGTGAATGTGTTGCTCTAATTCATAAATAAAATGCTGACTGGCCAGTAGCCAGGCAGGAAGTATAGTATAGGCAGGAAAAACAGAGAGGAGAATGCTGGGAAGTCGAAGGCTGAGTGAGGAGATGCTGCCAGCTACTGCCATGAGAAGCAAGATGTAAAGTACTGGTAACCCACAAGTCATGTGGCAACTTATAGATTGATAGAAATGGGTTAATTTAAGACATAAGAACTAGATAGCAAGAAGCCTGCCACAGCTATTCAGTTTATAAGTAATTTAAGTCTCTGTGTTTTTAATTGGGTCTGAGCAGCTGCAGGCCCAAGAGAGACTGGAGAAAACTCCAGCTACATGGTTCATTTTTGTTTTTATTGTAGCTAGATTCAGAATTACATAGAAAAAGACTCACATATGTTTGTATCTGGGATGGTGTTTTCAGTTAGTTTTAACTGAGAAGCATTCAATGTAAACATAGATGGTACAAGCCCACGGGCTTGAGTTATCAGCTGAAGAAAAAGAAGAATAAACAAGGAAGAAAATTGAGCACCATCATATATCTGTCTGTTTCCTGACAGTAACTCAATATGAACAGGTAAGTGCCTCATGTTCCCCTTGACTTCACTGCCAGGGTGGACTGTCCCCCCAAATGATGAGTCAAATAAACTCCTCCTCATGTTTCTTTATAATGAATTTCTGTCTTAGCAATAAGAAAAATACTACATTAACCAGTAAAGATTAATTTTTTACTTCAATGTTTTGTCTTCTCCTGACATAGCTGTGTTCTGCTTCTCTTGTTTTCAGGTACTCCTAGGCTCCTCCTTTTCATTTTACCTCACTTTTCCCCCTCTGACCTCACTCAGTTAATTCCTACCTGAGCTCATGGTTCAATTACTTGCTCTGAGCAATTCTTTCTTTGTTTCTTGAATAAAATGAGTTTCCTTTGTTATTTGTTTCTGGGATGTGATAATTGTTTGCTCTAGTGTCAAGAAACTTTATTTAGAGCAGGCTAAATTGTTGGCTCAGAAATGAAATGTGTATTGTTCTAATAGAAGATTTGAGTTCATTTCTCAATGCCAGTGTCTGGTGGCTCACAACTGCTTATAAATCTAACTCCAGAGAATCTCACACCATCGTCTCACATCTGTGAACACCGAACTCATGTTCAAACTCATATACACACGCATATACACAGATGATTAAAATAGAATTTCCAAATATAAACATGAATATCTCTTGCACTATTTTGGTTGCATCATCCATATTATTTCTAGCAATATCTTTAGAATAATATGTCACCTTCTTTCTGTATATAAGTATTTAAAGATGCCTACCTATTGGCTTGGCATGATCTCATGGTGGTTAGAACTCTGTACTGTGGATATCAGTGTTCAACTCAAAGATCAATTCTTACTCTTTTAATATCATCTATTATCCACAACACTCTATACTTGCCCAGTGGAAAGTATTATCACTGATTTCTTTTTTTTTTTAAAGATTTATTTATTTATTATGTATACAGTATTCTGCCCACACACCAGAAGAGGGCACCAGATCAAATTACAGATGGTTGTGAGCCACCATGTGGTTGCTGGGAATTGAACTCAGGACCTCAGGAAGAACAGCCAGTGCTTTTAACTTCTGAGCCATCTCTCCAGCCCCCTATCACCGATTTCTTTATTCTTTTGATTAAAATGCATTGGGATAACAATTAAATATCATTTCCTCATCAAAATAGTCATTTTCAAAGGGATGAAAGATTAACAGTGTAAGAAGGAGATGAAGAAAAAAATCTTGGATAGGTCTGTTGAGAATAAAAATTTATATAGCTATTATGGAAAGTTTAAAAAAGAATGACCACATAGTCCAGGAATGGCTCCATATAATAGTGTCACAAAATAAATGAAATAAACATTTTTATGTAACACCTGATTTGATTAATCATATTTATTAAATTGCTATTAATATTAGGAAGAAGCCCAGCACCTTACCTTCCTCTTCTGTCCTTATAATATCAGGTCTAGCATCAGTTGCTATTGTTCCTCAGAAATTCTCCCTTCTATACTGTTCCCATGTTCTCAGAAATACCTTAGGAATTGCAGTTTGTCTACCAGTATAACCTAGTGAGTGACCAAGGTCCATGCCCTTTTGACTCAATTTGCATTCCCAAGCCTAAAGGGACATACAGCCTAGACAACAGCCTAATATGCTGAGTGACCCAGATCTGGTCCAGCCACATTATCCACACTCTCTCAGGCATAGCTCAGGTAGCACAGCTTCTGTACTAACACAGTCAGACCTAGATAGAATTTACTTTTGCATACTTTTTTGGTTAGTGCTGAATTAGAAGCACCTATATAGTTCTCCAATTAAAGACTAATACTGAGACTTTACGTGAATAATATCTGATATTGCTAGGCGATATAATCTCACAGCAAACTCCCTATTCCTCTGGATCTTACAATCTGTCTCTATCTCTTCTACAATGTTCTTTGAATCTTGGGTGCAGGAATGCTTGTTAGATGCATTTACTGTGGTTGGGATCCACAACTCTGCATTTTGGTTGTTAGTAGTGTTCTGTAGTGGTCTCTGCCTAACACAAGAAGTTTCCTTGATAAGGGCTGAAAACTACACTTATCTGTGGATATAAGGACAAATATTGATAGATTGTTCTTGAGTATTATTTTGGTTTAGTAAGTTAGTGGTTGCTCAAACATGACCTGAAGAAGGATGACACCAATAAATATGCCAAACTGAGTGGAGACCAACACACTGGGCCTAAACCCTACAAAAAGAATATTATAGTCAACTGAGGAAAGCTGGGAATAGGAAAGTTGAAATTATCCCAGGAGGAAAAGATCAATTTGTTGTCCACTTCCAATACTTTAGCCCTGAACATATGCATACATTTAAATTTATATGGACTGAGCAGTTTGTATTTAGGAATATATATGTATGTAAATATGTACATACAATAATAGTTAATGAAAAAAAGAAGTCATAAATTTGAAAGAAACCAGGGAGCAGCCTATGGAAGTCTTTGCAGAGAGAAAGGGAAAAGAAGAAATATAATTAAATTATAATTTCAATAAATAAATACTGATTGTATGAAGAACTGACCTATCAACTCATCAACTTCAAAATTAACAAACTGTTGACAACAATCAAAACAAAATGAACTTTCCATTCAAGAGAAGCGGATGAGAATTCACAATATACAACAGATAATAGAAGTTCACATGTCACTGTCACATAACAAAAGCACAAACAACATAAAAGGCAAAAATGGTATGTCATTATCATAAATCTTACTAAGTCCATAGCAATGTTCTGTGATGAGAATTACCTGCATGAATTTCAGAAAACAGAATTCAAAGGACAATTATAAACTCCATTAACTAATTCAAGGAATTGGATGAAAAACACTCCAATGAATTCAATGAGTGTAAAAATGAACTCCTGTGTGATGTTCAAGAAGATATAAATGTGAGGCTGAGTGAAATTATGAGGAGAATTTAGAATTTGAAAACTGAATTAAGTAAGTAGATAGAAATACTGATGAAAACTCAAGGTGAAATGAAGATAGAATTGAAAAACTGAATAACTCAATTAAAAAACAGAAAAAGTATTCACTATTATTATGGATAAAGGACATGATACACAATCAGGATCTGAAGATGAAATAGAGGAATTGGGCCACTCTTTCAACAAATATGAAAATAATATGTAATAAATAAAAGTAATATGCAGGAATAAGGAGTCATCATAAAATCCATGAAGTCTATGAATTATAGGCATAAAAGAAACAGAAGACTCTGAAGTCTAAGGCACAGACTAGATATCCAATAGAATAGAGGAGAATACTTGACAAATTAAGGAAAACATACTGTAGCAGGAATCTTAAAAGTTCTTATTAATAAAATCAAACCCGAGGCCAGTTATTGAGGTGAACACTGGAAGATCAGAGAGACAGAACAAGCCACGGCTATCTCACCTCGCCAGATCCTCAGCTGGTCCTGTTTCCTCAGACTAGAAGTCTCTGAGTCCTCATCCAGAATGAATCTCAGCTGAACAGTGTTGCTCCAAAGCCTGAAAGCTTAACCAGCCGAATGCTTAACCAGCCACATGCTTAACCAGCCAAATGCTTCTAGTTTCTGGTCCTCACACCTTATATACCTTTCTGCTTTCTACCATTACTCCCTAGGATTAAAGGCTTGCTTCCTGGGATTAAAGGTGTGAGTTACCATTCCTGGCTGTTTCCAATGTGGCCTTGAACTCACAGAGATGGATTTCTGCCTCTGGAATGCTAGGATTAAAGGCGTGTGCCATCACTGCCTAACTAGTGGCTTTTCTGTTCTCTCCCCCCAGATAAGTTTATTAAGGTACACAATATTTTTGGGAACATAATACCACCACAACATACCCAAGAAGCACATAGAACACCAAAAAGAGAGGACCAGGAAAAATTTCTCATGGCATATCATAGTTAAAACATTAAATATACAGAACAAATAAATAGCATTGGAAGTTGTAAGGAAAAAAATTCTCAAGTTAGTATAAAGGAAAGACCCATCAGAATAAAAGCTGATTTCTCTATAGAACCTTCAAAAGTCAGAATAGCTTGGAGCAATGTAGTCCAAGTTTGAAAAGATCACAGAAGACAACCCAGAGAACTTTACCTATCAAAAGAATCTGAAATAGTTGAAAAAGAAAGAAAAGTTTCTTACAATATAAACAAACACGTGAAAAGAACTCTTGTCCACCACACCAGCCCTAGAACACTGCAAGCAATACTTGCAACTGAAAAGAGGGATAGGCATATTCAAGAGGCATGGGAAGAAAACAAATGAGGCTATAATTAATTAAACACAAAACAGAACTAAGAATACGAACAGCAAGACAAAATGACAGGAATCAACACATATCATTCAGTAAGTCTTAATATTAATGGCCTCAAATTTCTAGTCAGAAGACACAGTCATTTCCATGGATTAAAAAAATACATCTTTTGTGCTCTACAAGAAACTCACTTCACCTTCAAACAAACACTGCAGAGTGAAAACATGGAAAAATATATTTGAAGTAAATGTGATCAGGAAGCAAGAGAGCATTGCAATCCTAATATCTGACAAAATAAACTTCAGATTAAATTAATAGGAAGCTATAAAGAAGGAAAATAAATTACTATCAAAGAAACAAGAAGGCATTACAATCTAAAGGATATAAAGACCAAATTCTAGTTCATCCAATTTCAGAAAAAGGCATTTCACTGGAATAATTGATGACACAGATTAACTACAACCAAGTAATAGATGGTAGGTGATTTCAGTAGTCCATAATCATCAGTAGATATGCCATCTGAACAAAAAAAAATGAGAAAAACATTGTAATTATATATATATATATATATATATATATATCAAGTATGCCTGATAAATATCTACAGAACATTTTATTCAAATATCAAGGAATATATATTCTACTCAGCAGTTCATGGAATTTTTCCTACAATTGACCATTAAGGGGACACAAAATCTAAACAAATGCAGAAAAATAGAAAATAATTCTGTGTATCTTATATGACCACAATGAAATAAAGCTTTAATTCAACAGTAAATGAATCTCTAGTAACTGCATAAAATAATAGAGATTACTCCACAAACTACTAAATGATGAACAGCTGAAATTAAATTAAATAAATTAATAAATAAATAAATTAAATGAATTAAATAAAAATGAAAACACAACAGAACCACAGTGACACATTAAAAGCAGTCTTAAGAGGAATATTTATAGTTCTAAGTGCTTATATTAAAGAATCAGTAAAAGCACAAATAAGTGGATTAATGATGCATCTCAAGTACTTGAAACACCTTCCAGCCACTCCACTCTCCACGCATCTCTAGGACCACATGGTGTCCTGTGACTTGGAACGCTATGTAGGGATGCCAAGATCCAGACTTTTTTCAACTGCCTTCTAGCCATCCTTCCTACCATGCAGCTTATGATCACAGATGCCACCCAAGAATACTTTATTACTGTGATGTGAAAACTAATGTAGGAATCCATAGTACCACTCTGCCTTCCAGAACCATGCCAGGACCACCTGAAGTCCTGCCAAACAGAACTCTGGGTTTGGAACTTGCAGGTCAAATTCACATGCCCACTAGCCAGCCATATCAGTTACTACATCACTCCTGGATAGTGTAGAGTCTCACAATCTGGAAATCTAGGTAGAGATTCCCAGAGTCAATCCACATACTTCAGCCACCCCACACACTGTTCCAGGAATGTGAGTGCTTGGAATCCTGCAATCTGGAATACTACATAGGGAAACCCAGAACCATTCTACTCCCCCACCTACAAATTGACTCTGTGCCACAGAGCGTCCTGAGCCTTTGAACACAGAGAAAGACACACAACCTCTCTTCTGACTCATTGATGCTCCCTGAGTGTAATATGGGATCCTATGATATGCCCCCATGGAGCACCACCCACTCCTACTGTGATATCAGCCCCTTCCAGCCAAATGCCACTATTAGAAACAGCTGAGTCCTCTTTACCCTTTTGAAGATCAGTAGCAATAATCGTTGAAGTCTACAGGAAGCTTTTTCCTGGACTCAGAAATTACATCTGTCCCTAGGTGAGCTCAGGTGAATATTAACACCCAACCAACAGAGTAACTCCCCAAGACTGAACACCAAATTTTTTCAACTAGAATACACTCTGACAAAATGAGGGAACAGCCAATAAAGATTCAAATAGCTATACCACAAGAACAGATACCCTTACCAATAAACAACAGAAATGACCTTACTCCATATGCCTAGGTGTCTTAGCCAAGTCATAAAAATCATGAAAAATAAACAAAAAACAAAACAAGGCAATATAACTCCTCCAGAAATTAGCACCTGCACCATTTGTCCTCTGAAAAAAAGAAAAGCTTAGCTGATGAACACGGTGATGATTGGAAAGTAGCAATTGTAGATATGTTCAAGGAATTCTAAGAGTAATTGCTTGAGAAAAGTCTGTGAATTTATAGTTGAATGAAATAAGAGAACAATGCAAGATATGAGCCTAGAACTTAATAAAAAGAATCTCTGATGAGCAAAATAAATAATCCATAAACAAGTAAAAGCAATACAATATTAGTAACAGCTCTAAGAATGTAGGAGGATTAGAGGACTATTGAAATTTAAGATGCTGAAAGGCAATTCATATATTTATTTCCATAAAATTGGAAAACCACTTTTATAAAGAGGTAACTAATGGATCTTCAAATACTTATTTTGAAATGAGTATATTTCTAAAACATAACATACCAAGGCTAGCAATTTTGTTTCCTTCTCTCTTCTTGAAGCAAATATAAATAGACAATATTTTATTTAGTTATAATATATCTTATAAAATTAATCCATTCAATTTATCCTTTTCTAATACTTTCTATTGTTTTGTTGTATTCTAATATTATATACTTCTCTTTCCTCAAGTGTTAATTTTTCTTTTACTTTTTTCCATCAAATCATATTATCTGTGGTGTTTTAAATATGTATGGCCATTATAGACTCTTGTGTTTGAATCCTTGACCCAAAAGGAGTGGCACTGTTAGGAGGTGTGGCCATGTTTGAGGAAGTGTGTCACTGTGGGGGTGGGCTTTGAAGTTTTATATACTCAAGCCATGCTCAGTGTGGAGCAGTCTTTCCTTCAGTTGCCTGCAAATCAAGATATAAAACTTTCAGATCCTTCTCCAGCTCCATGTCTGTCTGCATGCCAGCATGTCCCACCATGATGATAATGGACTAAACCGCTGAAACTATAAGTCAGACATAATTAAATGCTTTCCTTTATAAGAGTTGCCTTGGTCATGGTGTCTCTTCACAGTGGTAGAAACCTTAGACATTAGCTATAATTGAATGAATTATATAACTTAGTCTTTTGTTATCCTTATGCCTTTTCCATTAACTAATTAGTTGTTTAAGAGCATTATAAATTTTTATAGACATGAGCTACTGAAAATATCTTTTTTATTTGTTTCTATGCTGCATGGTTCATTTGTATACAATTTATATTCTAAGTAAAGGAAAAGGATAATCTCTATAAAGGAAGAAATATAAAGTTATTTTCCAAGTACTTTATGTACATATGTGGAAATGTTACAATGAAATTCCTTATTTTGTATAATGAACACATAATAACAAAAGAGGAAAATGAAGAAAAATGATATAGATCAAGCTGTACAATGTATAGTCCAAATATTTGTTATTCATTATCTTTCTGTATCTGGTTTAATTTAGGCTTACTTTGATGGGAAACCTGTCTGTTAGACAGATTATCACTTATATAGTGGGAACAATATTATTTGATACATAAACATTTATGATTATATGTCTTCTTAGTTGATCACTACTTATATTATTATATTTTATCACATATCATTTATATTAACATTTTTATCATAAATCTTAGATGGTGGAACACTATAAAATAAGTTATGATTTAGCTAGCACTTACATGTCATATCTTACATTTAGTAACTTCATTTCCAACTTGTATGGTTCTATTTATATTATGAACAGAGCTTTGATATTTTTATTATATATTATCTTATTTTAATCAATCACTTATTTGAATTTATACTTTTTAAATTATTAATTGTGAACTTGCTCATTAAAATTAACAAAGAAACTCCTCAATCAAAGAAAATGAAAAACTGTTAGGCAAATGCTAACAAACCAAACAAAACAAAAACAACCAAACAAAAGAGCACTCAGAAACAGAACATGCGTATAATATGTGACAATATAAAAAGACCAAACCAATGAAAGATTTGAGAAAGGGTAAGAATCACAGGTCAAGCACACAGACAATATTTTCACCAAATTTATAGAAAAAAATTCCCTAATATAAGGAAAGAAATGTCCATCAAGGTACAAGAGACATACAGAACACCAAATGGGAGCAAAAAAGAAATTCTCACATCACATAATAATCAAAGCACTAAATATACAGAACAAATAGGATATTGAAAGTACCAAGAGAGAAAGACTGAATTACATATAAAGACTGTTCCATAAGAAAACACTTGATCTTTCAATTAAGATATTAAAAGCAAGAAGGGCTTGAATGGATGTTCTTTGAGTTATCAAGGACAACAGATGCCAACCTAAATTTTGATCATATACATATATATAAGTATAATACATACATTATACACACACACACACACACACAGAGAGAGAGAGAGAGAGAGAGAGAGAGAGAGAGAGAGAGAGAGAGAGAGAGAGAGAGAGACATATTCAGTCATACTAGGTGACAGAAGATCTTTCCAAAAATAAAAAAAGATTTAAAGAATATTTGTCTAATAAGCCAACTCTACATATGATATTTCTGAAGAGAAGATTAAACACACCCAAGAGGGCATAAGGAAAAAAAACTTTCAGAAAAGCTATTCTACAAGAATCTAAGAAAATAACAACACAACAACAAAATAACAAAAATTAGTAAGCATTGTTCAACAATAAATCTCAACAAAAAATTTTAATATCTATGTAAAAAGACACAGACTAACAGATTGTGTTAGAAAACAAGATTCATCTTTTCTTTTTTCTTTGATAGGGAAATCATTTATTAAACTCCAAAAGGGCCTCATACAGACACCGTGCATCACATTCCAATGGGAGCATCTTGTAGCTTGCTCTGTCCCATGCCTTTGGAAAAGAACAAGACCCCATGTGACTGTGGTTGCTAGGTGATTTCCAAATTATCTTAGGGCACAGAAATCAGGAGAAGAAGGAATGCACATGAGGTGCCTTGCAGCATTGGCCACATGATGAGCCTAGCTGTTCTTAGGTAATCAAATATTCATCAGATGATCAGGATCAGAGTCCTTACCATCACCTAAGAAATAGTTTCACACTGTTCCCAGTCAGGTTGATGCTGGAGTGTCTTTGTTCATCTCTCAAGAGTACTTGAAGCTATTAACTGAGAACTTAAAATGTTGAAAGAATTTGCATTTGCTTATCACTGTGTTTAATGGAAACAGGTCCTTTTGAAAAACCAGAGATCTCAAAGAATATTGAACTTTTACAAATATTTATCAACCCATTTGCATTTTATCTCGATTTTAAAAACTCTCTTATCTCCATTCATCCCTGCACTCCTACACATCAGATCTCAAATGTCTTTCAGGGTGCACTCAGAGTCCATTTTGATCCACAACCACTCCAGCCAAAGTCTTTCAGTTTGGCTTCATGCTTCGTGTTAGACAAGAGACAACATGTAGACCCCCAGTGTGTGGCATACTATCACATTGACTTTTCTGTTAGAGCACTGAAGATGATGGGTCCAAGACTCTGTAAATCATCTGGGACAACCACAGTGCTGAGTATCATAGAAAAGTAGGGTATACAAGAGGGAATAGGTATGAAGTGAAGAATGAGGTCAACAAACTCATTTCTGAATTGCAACTATGAGAAAAGCGTGGGACAGAAAGCCATTGTGATTTTACAGGTGTGTTCTCGGTACCATGCCACTAGTCTAGGTAATTCAGGTGGGCCATAGAACTAGCAAGCTAGATTTCTGTAGTTTCTAGCTTCTCGGGAAGTAGCGGCTCTCTGTTCTTGGCAGGAATGCCCCCATTCACCACTCCCAGGGCAGACTTCCAGGACTAAGTAATTTGTCTTCTTTTTCCCCTGAATTGGGCCATTTTTTCTCTTTCAATAGTCACTGTTCTTTACATTCAGAAAATTTTCCCAACCACCAGATCAAAGTATTGTTTTCCACAGTCTGATGATTGCTTTCTCCTATTCACTCCATTTCCCCCAAATTAATTAGCATATGATATGCATAATTACCTAATAATTGACTTCATTCATTGTTTACACTGTATTTAAACTCCACTAGAATAAGAACCCAATCTGTCCTGCCTATTGCTATACCTTCGATTACTGAAAAAATATTTAGCATAATAGCAATTACTTTTGTTGGTAGTTGCTGTTGCTTAAGAAATACACAATTTCACAAAGTATTTGAAAAATTAAACAAACTTGAAATATTTTGGAGGAGGCTTCTGCCAGGGTCACAGAACACTGGGAAGGCTATTGTTCTGCATAGGGATTCCTTGGAAGTGATGGGTCTATATGTATGTGCACATGCACATGTGCACACGCATTTTGTGTGTGTGTGTGTGCGTGTGTGTGTGTGTGTGTGTGTGTGTGTGTGTGTGTGTGTTCAAAATGAAGAGATGTGAAACTTTTGCTTGGGTTTTGGAAGACCATGTTTGCTGAAGACATAAGATCTACTCATTCTGCGCCCAGCCCTTCCCATTCTATTGCTGCCATAAACCCTGCTGGTCAGAAACAATAACACATGATTTTTAGTCAGGACCTCACAAGATATCGAACGAATCCCCCCCAAAAATACTAATGCACATGCACATTTTAAAAGGAATGGAAGCCCTAAGTTTCTGGCTTTTCAGCAATTACTCACATTTTATAGCTTCTGACTATCATCACTGTGCCACCATTGTTAGATACATATATTTTTCATTCAGAGACTCAGGGATATTAGGAAGTACATAAATACTGCTTAATTCAATTCCTGTTATAGATTTCCTTAAATATATGCTCTGATTACTAAACCTGTTCAAGGAAGCCACCGATTTTATTCATTATTAAGGTTCGCAATGGAACCCAGGTATGGCGACACACACCTCTACCTGGGAAGACAAGACAGTAAGATCTTGGGTTCCAGGATTGCCAACACAACATGGAACCCCTTTCTCAAAATACAAGCCAGCAAACAACCAAACAAGAAGAAAAAATTCAAAATAACAAAATAAGAGATTTACAATGGTTCATTATAAAACTGGAAAATATTGTACCTAAAAGCCTTTTCTAATTGTTTAACCAGTGTTTTCTTGTATTAGTAGACATAAAATTGCTTTTGAACATTCAAAACGTAGAACTCTTTGGGCGAAGGTTTTTCCAAAGTTATTTATTTTATTTTTTGACATTATAGTACAATAATATAATTTTTCCAGTTCCTCTCTCCAAACCCTCAACCTTTTTTTTTTTTTTTTTTTTTTTGGTTTTTCGAGACAGGGTTTCTCTGTGTAGCTTTGCGCCTTTCCTGGAACTCGCTTTGGAGACCGGGCTGGCCTCGAACTCACAGAGATCCACCTGCCTCTGCCTCCCAAGTGCTGGGATTAAAGGCGTGCGCCACCACCGCCCGGCGCCTCAACCTCTTTTTATTAACTGTTGTTAGATAAGATACATATGTTATATAAATATGTGTGTGCACATATTATGTGTGTATATATATTCCTAAATATATAAGTACAATATACTCAGTCTGTATAGTGTTTCTTGTGTGTGTTTTCAAGGCTGACAGTTTGATATTGAATACCTACTTGGTATGATCTTCCCTGAGGAAGACCATTTCTCCCACTTTCAGCATTCTTAATTGTCTTTAGTTCTTTGTATATGGTTAAGGCCTCATAAGCTTTCCTCATGTCCATGTTAGCATATCTAGTGTCTTTTTTTCAGCACATGATTATGCAGTCATATTGGTGAGACTGTATGGGTATAGCTTCTGTCATTAGTAGGAAGCACATCAAACTCTCTGTTCTTCTGCCTCTTATAATCTTTTCCCCCTTTTCTTCAATGATTCTTGTGCCTCAGGTGCAGACATTGTATTATAAATATGTCTATTAGGATTGGCCTCCACAATTCTTTTGTTGTTGTTGTTGTTGTTGTTTTATGTTATAGTTCCCCTCTGCAACAAAGAGGAGATTCCTTCATGAGTAGTAAATCTACATTTATTATTCAGTATTAGGACAAATATTTAGAAAGTTATTAGCAATTATGCTGCTTTAGTAAAATGGTAGTTGTAGATTCTCCACCAAGATTCATGACTTCACTATCCATAGGTAGTTGGCTAGATGTCCTGGAATAGGCATGTTTTCTTTTTTGTTGAACAGGTTTTCAGTCCAATTCATGAACTTTTGTGACTGCCACGGTATGTGTGCCATTAATACATTCTTAGTTTTATCTTGCCATGCTAATAGTTGTCTGATGTTTCATAGACATCATAGTTTGGTAAGAATGTTTTACTTCTTTCCCACTCTAGAAGATTGCCTGGTGCATGGCTTCTGGTATCATGAAAGCTAGTACTCAAGAAGGAGGCACTTGGGTTAGTTTCAGCTCAGGGCCCAAGGCCCTATGCCTAAAATGCATGATGTCTTCAGCAATAGGGACTTACCTTACACCTCTGGCAAAGGGGGGGGGGGTCAATCAAGCATGATAGTAGTTGCCTGTAACAATTTGGGATTCTCTTATACAACCCTGATCAACAACTCAAAAAAGGGCTTTTCATGCCTGATATTGTAGGATGGTCTTTAGCTCCCAGAGGAAACACTGTCATCCCAGAGGATAAATTATCACTTAGACTATGTATGTATTTTTGTACACCAATGTACATGTATTATTTAGGTACTTTCAGATGGATAGTTAATATTATAATTCCTTAAGACTTTTTCAGACACCGGTACAATTATTTTAACCTCATGATACCTTGTGCATTTATCTCCCTTCACTTATTAGAATTCCCTTTTTTGTTTCCTCAATTAGATCACTTGTACACTGCTTTTTCTCTTCCTATTGGTTTCATACTCCTACCCAGAAAATGTTCCCTTTTGACTGCCTTGGTTTTGGCAGTTCCTACATGATATGAACTCACATCTAGGATTAGGAGCCAAAAGCCACATATGATAGCAAAGATGCAATGTTTGATTTCTGGGTCAGGTCTAACTCACGCAATATGATCTTATATAGTTAGATCTACTTATCTATAAATTCATCATTTCAATTTCTTTGCAGTTTGAAGAACGTGCTGTAGTTATATTCATCACAATTTCATTATCCATTCCTCAGCTAATTTAGGTTATTTCTATTTTCTAGCTATTATGACTGGAGCAGAAATGAATATGCCTGGGTAAGTATCTGTATAGTATGGTGTTGAGTTCTTTAGGCATATCTGGTATGTGGTAAAATGGCAGATTTAATTTTTGATCTCTGAGAATTTTCCACACTGGTTTCTGGAGTGGCTTGACTAGACTGCAATCCCACCAAGAGTGAATAATGGTTCTCTTTTCCCCACTTCTCCTCTATGATTAGTTGCCAAATTAATATTCTGAAAGAAAAAATGACCATTTTACCAAAAGTTATTTGTGGATTTAATGTGATCTCAATCAAAATCTCCATTTCATTCTTCACAGAAATAGAAAAAAAAACTATCCTGAAGTACCCTGTGTAGCTAAAACACTCCTGAACAAAAAACAATGCTTGAAAGATTACTATTACAAATCTCAAGATATATTACAGAGCTATAGTAATAAAATCCATAAAATAGTGGCAAAAAACAGATTAATGGAATAAAATCAGAGACCCAAAACATGAGTTCACAAAATGTCAGCCATTTAATATTTGATAACGATGCCAAAATTGCACCCTGGAGACAATATAGCATTTTTGTTAAACGGTGATGGGATGTCCACATGCAGAATGAAATTAGACCCATATTTAGCACCTTTCACAAAAACAAACTAGATGGATCAAAGACCTAAATATGAAACCTGAAACACCAAAATTGTTGGAAAAATACATAGGCAGTTCCTTAAATGATATCAGAAAAGGCTTTTGGTAGAGGACTTCGTTTGCTCAAGAATTAACACCAAGAATTTACAAGTGGTTTGGGCACAGCTAAAGAAACAAGCAACTGGGGTTTTGGGGATTTAGCTCAGTGGTAGAGCACTTGCCTAGCAAGTGTAAGGCCCTCAGCTCTGGGGGAAAAAAAGAAAGAAACAAGCAACTGGGTGAATAGGAAGCCAGTTGAATGGGAGAAAACCTGTTCCAGTCCTGCATCTGACAGAGAAGGAACATCCAGAGTCTATGACCAACTAAAAGAAGTAAACACACAAAAAACACAAAGTGAAAAGCACACAAAGGACCCATTCAAAATGGGTCTGAGACCTGAATGGAGAATTATCCAAAGGACAAAAAAGTGGTCAAGGTATAATCTCAAGAAAATTTCATTGTTCTTAGCAATTAGGAACATGCAACTTAAAACAACTTTAAGATTTCATTTTACCCCAGTCAGAATAGCAAAGATCAACAAAGCAGCTGACAACAATTAGGGAATCTTTAAAATACTTTAAAAAAACAACCCAGAATTCTGTGTCTGTTGAAGGGGCAGCAATGATGAGCATATTTGGAACATGTAACACCAGTGTCACTTACCCCTGATTCAACTCAATTTTGCAGTATAGGGAAGTTTGAATTTTTTTGCAAGTAATGATTCCTGAATCATTTCTAACTTTGGGATATGAATTAAGCATGAAATGCCCTGCAGACGAATAAAGTTAAAGAAAAATCAATACCTCTCCACTTATCATGTTCCAAGACTGAAAATTCAAAGTCACAAGAGGAAAGGGAAAGTAAATATTTAAGAGGTTCAAAGTGTGAACCATAAAAATAATTCTAGTTATTACTAATATTTTATTCTTTGGTCTTTTAGTGTCAACCTGTTCTTCAATATAAAAATAATGGAACTGAGAAAATAGTAAATGGAAATGTAAGAAGAGCAATTTGCATATTTTGCACAGTTTAGCCGTCTACTATGACAAAGTGATCAGATTTTTGCCAAAGATCATGCTGAGAAGAGCTTATGAAAAAGCTAAGGTCCTGTGTCTCAGAACAGTTGATGGAATGAAGGAAACTTTGTGGGAAATCCCTTGTTAATAAAGTTGACAGTGGCTATATATTCGCATTAAGACATAGATGTGTTTTCCCTTTTATTATTGCTTTTATATAAAACTGTCTTTTAGCAAATGAGTGTATGGACCAATTGTGGTATTCACTAACAATGGAATACTATGGAGCCAGAAAATTTAATGAAACATTAATGGATGGATGGACTTCCAGAAGGAAGTGAGACATGTATGCATCTAAAGAGTATAGCTGGGCGGTGGTGGCACATGCCTTTAATCCCAGCACTCAGGAGGCAGAGGCAGGCAGATCTCTGTGTGTTTGAGGCCATCTTGGACTACAGAGTGAGTTCCAGGAAAGGCTACAAGGCTACACAGAGAAACTCTATAGAAAAATGTTAAGATTCTGAATACCTTGATGATAGGCACATGAGTGATTCTCATATAATTGTACAATTTTCTGAATTGAACATTTATGATACTCGTTTAATATGTTGAATATTTTTGATAAAATAAGCCATATTTTAAATATTTAAAATAATAATGTCATGCGCTGTTGTATAAAACTATATACTTATAACTATTTTGGAATCTAAAACAAAGCAAAAGACTTTTTTTTAGTTTTATTTTTTTGACTACTTTCTGTTTATTAACTTGTATTTAGTAAGAATGTTATTTCAAAATGGAGAATTCAGCTATCTAGTTAGTAAAATCAGTAAGAACTTCAGCTTTCATAAATTATAAATGGACATGCAAGAAAAGGAGTTTATACTACACAAGTCCATACATGTTCAAAATAAAAATATAACTTATAGACACACCCACAAGCACATTCATGATTTATTCATTGATAGGGTACACATGTCTAGTAAAATTGATATCATATATATGATTTTTTTAAAGAATTCTAGCCATAATAAAAAATGATGGTCTTGTTTAACACTTTCTGTAAATTATATTAACAAAACTTGATTTTCTATAAAATATGATAAAACATAATCATTTTAATGAATACAAGATTTCTGTTCATTAAATTGTAAAGGCACTTTAAAAGCCACCCTTTTAAAACAAAAAAACTATATGAGGCAAAATATTCTTTAAATGACAAACAAAGCCACATATACAAATGAAATAAAAACCAATGATATAACAAACCAACTATCCCTGTGAAACTCACTTAAAATGTTTAAAAATACAAATTATAAAGTAGTATTGAAATGATACAGAGAAGATTAGCATGGCCCCTGCACAAGGATGACACACAAAAGGCTTAAAAGACCTCAACCGACAAAGAAGTTGATAAAACACCTTAAGAGTTAAAACACATTTTTTTTTTCCTTTTTTGAGACAGGGCTTCCCTGTGTAGCTTTGGTGTCTGTCCTGGATTTCACTCTGGAGACCAGGGTGGCCTTAAACTCACAGAGATCCTCCTGGTTCTACCTCCTGAGTACTGGGATTAAAGGTGTGTGCAACCACAGTCCAGCCTTTAAAACACATTTTTCTAATAAACATATTTCTTCTCCTTCATGAGAGAGCTCATGTTGGACCAAATGCTTGCCTGCTTCCTGGCAGCCTAGGGATGACTATTTCTCCATGCCTGCCCAACTACAATAATCTGCCTCATGATCCCAATTGTTGAACACATGTATTGTCTACTAGAATTTCTAAGTTCCAAAGTCAGAACTGCTTCCTATATATGCATCTTCTATGGCTCTTGGCTACTCAGAACTGCGCATTTTATTTTAGGTTTTCAAGAAAAAGAGAAATTGGAAAATTATGTAAGAATTAGGATGTTGCTGGAGGGCTTCTCTCCAGGTTCCCCAAGCCCCGCAGTGCCACAATCCACTTATAAAATAATCACTCAGACACTTATATCACTTATAAACTGTATGGCCGTGGCAGGCTTCTTGCTAACTGTTCTTATATCTTAAATTAACCCATTTTTATAAATCTATACCTTGCCACGTGGCTGGTGGCTTACCAGCGTCTTCACATGCTGCTTATCTTGGCGGTAGCTCCAGTGTCTCCTCCCTCAGCCTTCCGCTTCCCAGAATTCTCCTCTCTCCTTGTCCCACTTACTTCCTGCCTGGCAACCTACTTTCTGCCTGGTCACTGGCCATCAGTGTTTTATTTATATAGAGCAATATCCACAGCACTTCCCCTTTTTTTCTTTTTTTAAAAAGGAAGGTTTTAACTTTAACATGGTAAAATTACATATAACAAAACAATTACCGAGCAAGAATTATAGTTACAATATTAAAGAAGATGTCCTATCTATCTTATATTTGTGAGTTTAAGGTTTTAGATCTAATTTATCTTTTATCATAACTGAGGAAATTACAACTATCTAGTTTTCAACCACATCAAAGACCTGAGAAGGAACATAATGGTACCTGAGAAACTGCATATGAAGTCAACTTTCATTGTGGCAAAAGTTAGCCACTGGACAACAAAGTATCCTCGAATCAACAGGACAAAATGGACAGACAGAACACGAAACAAGGGACTACTGATTCTTGCCAAAACAAGTGTGGTTATGGCTTAATCAAAAGGCATCTTCAGAGGCCAGGACAATATGGCCCCATCCCTGAAGTGGCCTTCGCATCCAGAAAAGGTACGGTGCCCTTTTCTTTGAAGGCAGCTTAACAGGCAGAGGACCGATGGCTTCTGTTGTACAATGGAACAGCAGCTGAAAGCTCATGCCTCTCGAAAGTAGACTGGCATTTAATAGAGGGATGTGGAGAAGAAGGGGATGCTGAGATGAAGCCATATATACACAGCCAAGAAGAATGAACAGCTGAATTAAAAAACTGTCAACAATTTCCAGAATTTAAAATCCTGAATCATGACAAGACACTAGTGGAATTCAGGTGTTTCTGGTACATGGACTGCTCTCACCCAATGTGAGGTTGAACTGTTGACCTTGGGTACATCCTACTTCACAAATGAGTCTGTCAGATACACTAAGCCTATAGGCTGAAGATGATGCCCCAACACTGCGGAGAAACCTCAGATGACTGCCCAGGCAGCTGGCTGTTTCTGTCAACTCACAAATTTTTTGGAAGTTGTTTGCATGCACTTCCTGTTTTTTATTTTTGTTAGCTAATATTATTCCCTTCTTGGGTCTCTGAGGGAGTTGAAGATTAGTTAGTTATGGTTGAAGATTAGTTAGTTATAGTTGAAAATTAATTAGGATAGAAAGTGCATTAGATACATCTTGGATTTACCAAAATAGGATAGATAATGGAATTATTTTCTCTGATTTGTCAAATACCTGTTCAGGTATTTATTACTTGTATATATTGTATATAGTTATTGTAC
Organism: Peromyscus leucopus; assembly: GCF_004664715.2. Classification (NCBI taxonomy): domain Eukaryota; kingdom Metazoa; phylum Chordata; class Mammalia; order Rodentia; family Cricetidae; genus Peromyscus; species Peromyscus leucopus. The sequence goes on from NC_051066.1 coordinate 18,577,980, forward strand.
TTTTGTATATAGTTTTTCTTTTGTTAGTTATAACCTTTTGCTTTTTTTTCTTTTTATTAAAATAGAAAAGGGGAAATGTGGTGGTATTCTAATTGTACTGAAATGTGATTTTGGTTGTATGTTAATAAATAAAGTTGCCTGGGGTCAGAGCTATTAGAGCCATAGACAGAGTGTGGCGGTGGTGGCGCATGCCTTTAATCCCATAGATCTCTGTGTGTTCAGGGATACAGCCAGCATTGGAGACATATGCCTTTATGACTTAGGGGGCTGTACATTCAGACAGTGACGAGGCAGTCACGTGTTTGGGTTTACAACCAATGAGAAGGCAGAATGACTGGAAAATCGACTTACACACAGGAAATAGCTCTCTTTCTTTCAAGAAGCTGGGACAGCAGGAGGAAGGGTGAGATTTTAGCTCTGAGCTCTGACCTCTTGGCTTTCTGTTTTACATTGTTTCTGTGTTTCTTATTTAATAAGACGGTTGGTTACATCTACATTAGGATGCATTCAATTTGGACTTCAGATTGGGATTACAATGTTTGTAAAAAAACATATATTGTTAGTTTTTCATGTCAGAAAGGAGATCTTTCTATGCAACTTGAACATGTTGGTAAGATTGAAGGAGAGGGAAGTGCTTTTGTGTGTGTGTGTGTGTGTGTGTGTGTGTGTGTGTGTGTGTGTGTGTTTGCATATGTGTGTGTTTTCCTTGCCTATTCAGTTCAATACACACTCCCTAGTCTTTGTTGACAAGCCATTCTGATGATTTTACTGTGTTTTTTGTTCTTGGAGATCAGTCTTTTAGTGTCAGAGAAGAAGAAGATTCTAATGAGCTCTTTTTAAATTCACATTTCCTCTTTGCCCACATATATTAGTTGTAGTAATAATGAGTTTCACTAGGACATTTTCACATACACACATAGTGTAAAATTCATATTTTCCTCTTACCATCTCTTGTCTTCTTCCACTCTCATTGATCCCAACTTCTTCCTTTTTACTGGTAAAACTGACCAGTTATGAGTCTCTGCAGTTATGACTGTGCACCATTCATCCTCTGAAAAAAAAGCTGACAGCAGCACCAGCGTACAGGTCCAAACTTAGTTTGTTAGAAGGCAATTTGATGGGCACACCATGTCTCTTTATCCTTTTTCTCCTCTTTTATGATCTTCCATCTAATAAAACACCTAAAGGAGTTATCTAGGAAAAGTTAAAGATAAAGGGAAAAGATTCAGACTTGGGGCAAGTAGACGTGTACAACAATGTTCTTTGGGTGTAAGTAGGTGAGTCTTTGATATTTATAATTTTAATGTCAAATATCTTACAAACCCATGCCTTGCAACATTATAGTATGTTTAACAAAATTATAATCACAGAAATAGGCAAATTATATGTAGGAAATTTCTATCCCCTTGTATTTGTGGGATTCTGGCTCTTCTCATTCAGGACAGTTCCCCAGAGATATAGGAATGGATGTACTGGGAAACCCAAACATATAAGGAAATGAATGTGTTTATGGCTATGTTATGCTTATGAAATTTCTTCATTAGGAAATTTTACCAGATTCAATGTCTTTCCCATATGGAAAATATACATAATTCATGGAACTACCTGACTCATGGTACATATTAATTATATATTAGATAACTGGGAAGTGATATTATTTATAGCCACATTGAGACTGTATGGAATAAAGAATTCTTGCTTATTCTTTTGGATGAAGGAACATTCATTTATCAACCTCTTTCTTACTCTTTCTTCCCTTCTTCCTTCTTTATCTGACCTGATGTTTTATCCAGACATTGTGATTCTGAAATTGGCCCCTTTTGCAACATTAAGTACTTCATGAATGTCAAGAAAAAGAAAAACTTGTCCTTTGGAAAGTAAAATGAATAAGAAATATGATTAGGAAAGACAGAGAATAAAAGCTTTTGAAGATAAAAATTGTCAGAAGTGAATTTGCTAAATTTCAGCTAAAGTTGTACATGTTCATAAAATATATAACTATGTATAGTAAATACATTGATGATGAACATCCAAGAGTTTGAGAAATCATGTTAATGCTGTAAGATGTTCATTTCACAACATACGTTAAAACATGAAAGAAACAGTTTGTAAGCATATTTTTTTCACATTAAGTACAAATATTTTCATCATAAATATAAAGACAACAATTATTTCATTTTTGTTATTCTGATAACCTCCCTTACAGTGACTCAAGTAGATTACCAAAGATCCATCCCACAACAAATACCATCCCAGCTCATAGCCTGTCCCACAGGCCCTGGTCCCAAGCCAGCAAACTTCCACTGCTTAGGTAAAGGTTATACCAGTCAGAACAATGTCCTTTCCCCCAACTCTGGCAAACTTCAGCTGCTCAGGTGCAGACCACAAAAAAGAGAAGAACAAGACCACTTGCTACACCAAAGGCCAGAGGGCCAGTTCCCAACTTGGACAGAGACCCCATACTAGACCAGAGATCATGTTGGCTACCAGGAATCCAGGCCACAATGAAAGAAAACAAAAGAGGAAATAGAAACCAAGGAAGAAAATACCTATCCTGTAGCAATAATGCCCATGCTACCACCACCCATTCACCATGTCCTAGCAAGGAGCTGTGGTTCAGAAAAACAGAGGCAAGAAACAGCAGGACATTCACCTCAGCAGAATGCTGGATGCCATTTATGGAAAGAGGAAGGAAACCTTAAATACAGGCTTACAACACAATGGGAGAACCCCAGAGGGCAAAGGTTTGCTACTGATGTTTACAGTCTTGCATCTAAGATGTTAACACCCAATATGCAGGATACACAAACAAGGAACTTCCCTTAAGCATTCAGGAAGGTGGATACTGGCAGGGAATTAGCATAGGGAGGACATCTTGTCAAGGTCAGCACAGGCAACAGCTTTACTCAATATGGAAGGAGGCCAGGGCCCTACACCATCCAACAACAACAAACTTAGAAATCAGTACCTAGAGATAATCATCTGAAACTGAGAGGCCAAAACACTAGTGTAAGAATTAATGAACAATATCCAGGACAATATGGAACCACCAGAACACAGGAATCCTATGACAGCAATATCTGATTAATCCAATACAGCTGAAGCACAGGAGAGTGGCCTTAAATACAACTTTATAAAGATGATAGAGGTCCTTAAAGAGGAAATGAAAAGATTCCTTTAGAAAAATGAGAAGACAACCAAAAAGTCGAAGAAAATCAATAAATTGCTTAAAGAATGCCAAGAAAGCCAAGAAAAATAAACAAATATATAATCAAACAAAATACAGGTGTAGGTAACTATTCAAGACCAGAAAATCAAAATAGTCACAATAAAGAAAACACAGACTGAAGGAATTCAAAAATGCAAAATTTGAGTAAACAAAGAGGAACTACAAATGCAAATATCACCAACAGAATACAAGAGATGGAAGACAGAATCTCAGGAGTGGAAGATACAACAGAAGAAATAGGTCAAAGAAAATGTTAAATGTTAAAAAAAAAAAAAAAAAAAAAACCTCCTAAAACAAAACATCTAGAAAATCAGGACACTATGAAAACACCATACCTAAGAATAACAGCAATAGAAGACAAATTGATTCAAAAACAGGATCCACATTTCTGCTGCAAAGAAGAAACACACCTCAACATCAAAGATAGACATTAGCTCAGAGTAAAGAGCTGGGAAAAAATTTTCTGGTTAAATGGACCTGAGGATCAAGCTGGTGTAGCTATTCTAATATCTAACAATATACACTTCAAACCAAAATTAACCAAAAGAGAAAGAGAAGGACATTTGATACTCAGAGGAAAAATCCAGTAGGATGCTGTGTCAATTCTTAATAATATCCACTTCCCAAACACAAGGAAACCCACATTTATAAAAGACAAATTACTGAAGCTTAAATCACATATCAAAGCTCACACATTAATAGTGGGAGACTTCAACACCCCACTCTTATTAATGGACAAGTTGTCCAAACAGAAATTAAACAGAGAAATGATGGAACTAACAGACATTATTGCTGTGGGGATTCTTTCTGTACTCTGTGAATATGTGTTGCTCTGGTAGGTTAGTAAATAAACCTGCATTGGCCTATGGCAAGGCAGGTTGGAGCCAGGTGGTAACATCCAAGAGAGATGGTGGGAGGAGAAAGGAGAGTGAAGCAGACACTGCTAGTCGCCACCAGGAGAAGCAAGATGTAAAGTACTGGTAAGCCACAGGCCACATGGCAAGGCATATATTTATATAAATGGGTTAATTTAGGATATAAGAGCTAGCTAGCAAGAAGCCTGCCATAGCCATAGTTTAGAAGTAATATAAGCCTCTGTGTATTTACTTGGGTCAGAGTGGCTGCAGGACCAGGCGGGACATAGCTACACATTATGGACTCAAGGGACCTCCCTGAAATCTACAGAATATTTCACCAAACACAAGATAATATACCTTCTTCTCAGTACCTCATGTAACCTTCTCCAAAACTGATCATATATTCTGTCACAAAGAAAGTCTCAACAGATGGAAGAAAAATTAAAATAAACCCCTGCATCTTATTAGATCACCAAGATTTAAGGCTGGAGTTCAACAAGGACAAAAACTGCAGAAAGGCTATAAAATCATGGAAACTGAACAACTCTCAGCTGGGTCAAGGAAGAAATAAAGATAGAAATTAAAGACTTGTAGAATTCAATGAAAATGAATACACAACATACCCAAATTTTATGGGACACAATGAAAGCAGTGCTAAGAGAAAAGTTTATGGCACTCAGTGCTTCATAAAGAAATGGGAGCAATCTCAGACTAGTGATTTAGCTCATACTTGAAAGCTCTGGAACAAAAAGAAGCAAACATAACTTCCTGAAGAGAACACCAGTAGCACAGACACTAAGATTGATAATTAGTAAATGGAGCAAAACTAAATCATCCAATTAAAAAATGAGATACAGTTCTAAACAGAGAATTCTCAACAAAGGATAGACCTAGAAACATTTGAAGAAATATTTATCATTCTTAACCATCAGGGAATTGCAAATCAAAATGATTCTGAGATTCCATCTTAAACCTCTCAGAATGGCTAAGATTTAAAAAAAAAACAAACAAAAAAAAACCAAAAACAAAACACAAATTGCAGCTTATACTGGAGAATATGTGGAGCAAGGGGGAACACTCCTCCATTGCTCTGGGAGTGCAAACTTAAATAGTCACTTTGGAAAACAGTATGGCAATTTCTCAGAAAGTTGGGAATCAATCTACCTCAAGACCCAGCTATACTCCTCTTGGGCATACACCTAAAGGACACTCAATCACAGCACAAGGACACCTGTTCAACAATGTTTGTAGGAGCTGTAATTGTAATAGTCAGAACCTGGAAAGAACCTTGATGCCTCTCAACTGAAGAATGGATGAAGAAAATGTGGTCCATTTACACAATGGAGTGTTACTCAGCTGTTAAAAGCAATGACATCAGGAAATTTGAAAGCAAATGCATGACACTTAAAACAATCATCCTGAGTGAGGTAATCCAGACCCAGAAGGAAAAACATGGTATGTACTCAGTAATAATTAGATATTAGCCATAAAGTACAGGATAATTATGCTATAATCCATAGACCCAGCAAAGCTAAGTAACCAGGAGTGCTCGAGGAAAGAATGTATGAATCTCACTGTGAAGGGGAAATAGAATAGACTGCCAATAAATGGGCGGAGGGGTGTGGATATGGTTGTGTGAATGGGAACAAGTGGGACCAGGTAGGGGGAGTACGGACTGAGAGTGAACTGAGAGAGATAACTGGATGAGCTGGAAACTTAATGCAATGGAAACTAAAAGCAATCTATGAAGGTGACCCTAACTAAGACTCCTAGCAGTGAGGGATATGGAACCTGAACTGGCCATCTTCTATAACCAGGTAAGATTTCTCATGGAGGGATTTGAGAAACCAAACCAGATACAAAAACATTCGACCTACAGTTTATCCTGCCTACACGATATGCTGGGTAAATAAAGGTGGTGCAGAAATTGTGGGAGTGACCAACCAATAACTGTCTCAGCTTGAGACCCATACCATGAGAGGGAGCTCATCCTCAAGGGTCAGGACATAGATGCAGAATAACCCAGAAGCCTAGGATAGAACCAAACATGGCTGGCGAAAGAAAAAAGAAAAAAAAATGTCAGTGAAATGATTCCTAATGATATTCTGTTATACTCATAGAGTGGTGGTGCCCAGTCCAACTGTCATCTTAGAAGCCTCCACTAGCAACTGATGGAAACCCACTGCCAAACTTTAGGTGGACCTTGGGGAATCCTGTGGAAGAGGGAGGAGAAGGATTTTCGGAGTCAATGGGGTAAAAAAACACCACAACAAACCCACAGAATTAACTAACCTGGGCTCATAGGGGCTCACAGAAACCGAAGTGACAACCAAAGAGCCTGCATGGGACTGACCCCAGGTCCTCTGCATATATGATATAGTTGTGTAGCTTGGTCTTCTTGTGTGACTCCAACGGTGGCTGTCACTTACTTTGTTGCCTGCTCGTGGTACTCTTTCCTCCTACTGGATTGCCTCATTCATCTTTTATAAGAGAGGTGCCTAGACTCACTGAAATTTGATATACTATGGCTGAGTTATATCTGTGGGAGGTCAGCCATTTTCTGAAGAGAAACAGAGGATGAGGAGCAGTGGATGGAGGGCAATTGGGGGGAGGGGCTGGAAGGAGGGGAGTGAGGAGAAACTGTGGTTGGGGTATAAAAACAAAGAACAAAAAACAAAGATGAATCAAACAAACAAAAATAAAATGATTCAAGTGAGGAAATGGACAGGATCTTACCTCATTAGCACTTTTGTCCACTTGCAGTCAGCAATGGGAGGAAATTAGGTGACCTTATAAATCTATTCTAGATGATTGGGAAAAGAATACTTGTTCTTTGCTGATAAGATAAACTATTTAAATATGTTGTCTAAAGAAGAGAATGTGTTGTTGATGAATGTGATACAAGAGTGAAAAAAAGTTTATATGATAGACCTAATGGATTAATAAGCAACAGTAGCAATCCAAGTCCAATTCAGAGGTTTTACATGTTTTATATGTGTTTACTGATTATCTGGGGGTCATCACAAGGTATTGTGGGAATCACATATACCCATCTTAGACTCCTTTCTCTCAAGAAATGCAAAATTTAATAAACTATGATGCATAGATGTCCATTATTCACAGATTAAGAAACAGAAATGTTTAGCAAGAGATATGTTTGAATGAGTGTTGCCAACAAATTGTTAAACTGTGAGGAAGACAGCACCCAGAGTTCCAGTCAGGCACCTGGCTTCAGATTACAGTGCTTACCTTTAATCTGTTGCATTTGTTTTCCTACTGTCCTCTTCTTTCTACAAACTGGAAATGAGTATGTTCACATCACTAGCAGTCTACCCTTGCTCCTAGAATGTACATAGTAGGACTATCTTCTTCTGGAGGCTTTATCTTAAAGTAACACAGTCTTCCTAGTAAGTGTTTCTCTGGCAACTTGCACTTGCTTTGTGCATATCAGAAATTACTCATGGTAGTAAAAGTTCTCCATGTGAAGGATTATTAAAAATTCTGCTCATGTCACACCAGGCTGATTTTCTTCTTTTCTGTACTGTTGAACTGAAGAAAAACAATGTAATCATAGAAAATATTCTCTGCAGAGACCATTTTACAGGCTATCATTAGGCAGCACTACTCAGGTTACTGATGCAGGTGTACAGAGCTCAGACAGCCCATTTTAACCTAATGCTATCATTAGCCTCTAATAATATAATTTATAAGATATTTAAGAGGCCAATAAAAAGCAAGTTCCTAAAAGAATTCTTTAATTTCTTTTCTTAAGACGTCATTTGCTCTGAGAAACTTACCAATGACCACGGTATTAGTGCTGACTATTCTGTCCATCAACAAGTTTGTAATTCACATAGCAACTAATGATTATAAAGCATCTGACAATGACAAGCAATTATAATAATTGCAGACTTTCTTTTATGTGTGGAACTGCATTCAGGCAGTGTGATAATAAAATAAAGCTATAATTTAAAGTAATATTTAACATTTTTATGCAGTTGAAAATTGCACTTCTGATTTGAAAAAAATTACAAAATCACATTTCTATGTGGTTGAATTTAAATATATCTGTGCTGCCACATGGCTGCCAATTTAATGATCATTTCTTTGAAAACATAATCAGAATCAGTTAAGCATAAGAATAAGGATGTGTTTGCATGTGGAGTCTTCTCAGAAACAATAGTGTTTAAGGGGGAAGAGACAGCATTCTGGCCTCAGTTGCTGGGAGATCCGTGAGGTCTGTTATTTAGAAAAATACTAGAAAGTTGTTATTTTATAGCATATACATTGACATTTCTATATGATGTAATTGAAGTAACATTTTTCATATAATTCCCATTGAAGAGAATTTTAGGTCCAGTAAGATGGCCCAGTGAGCAGCGGTGATTGTGGCCATGAGTAACAGTCTGAATTCAACACCCACGACAAACATGCTGGAAGGAAAGAATCAGCTCCCACAAGTAGTCCTCGGAGTTCTATACATGCTCCATTGCATTCAGCTTCACACACATATAAGGTCTCACGTGCAAACACAATGAATATATGTAGTTGCAAAAACAAATGTGTTGAAAATCAAGGGAAATTTTGAACACAATTTGTAAATTTAGAGTTTCTTTGGTCACATAAATTTTATAGAACAATTTTTAAATTATTTGCTTAGGTTCTCATGCTAAACTAAGAGACCCTGTTCTCAAATAATTGATAATCTTTCAAGATAAGAGGCTGATCACTATCCTAACGAATTCTATTTTTAATATTCTCTTTCAAAGTTATTTTATTTTTAATCCAAGAGCAGCATTCTTCTTACTGAAGGACGGAGGATAACTTTGGCCTACATAACCTATAGAGGGAAGAACACAAGTGTTTTCACTTATAAAACAGGGTCCCTTTACAGTAACGGGGTTTTTTAAGACGTGCTTAGATATTGCTACATAACATTGTAGAATGGTGGATAGGATCTCTTAGTCCCAGAGTTGCAGTTAGTGTCCTTTCTGGCTGCTCCTTTTTCATTTCAAATACTCTAAAAAGTTGTTTCCAGGTGGAAGAGCACTGTGCTGTACCTGCTGCTATGCTTCAGTTGATGTACACAGGGAACTTTGGAAAGAGAAGACTTCGGAGGGGACTCCACTACCTAACATCTAGCTGCAGAGAGGCACACAGTATGACAGTTGCTAAGCAACAATATCACATAGGCTACTACCCTCACTAAAGACATTTCTAACATTTGAAAAGTGTACATTCTTGAGAGAATTTCTGCCCATGAAAACTACAGGTTAAATTATAAAGAAATGCTAGTTTATATAGGGTTGACATTTAGCACATCCCTAACTTGGAAAAGGCATCATATATCTGATACAAACAGTCATTTTTCTGTGAGACATTTAATTAGAGAGGACATTTCTCTCATAGTTCTAAGTTTGGCATCACTTTAGATGATCCTAGGCAAGGCCATGGTTATATTGATTTTAGGGGATTTATGCAGTTTTGAGTAGTCCCAGTGCCTGATATATTTTCATTAATCCAACTTTTGGAGGTAGCATATATTTTGGAAGCAAATTCATACTCATTTTATGATTCTGTGGGAATCATACACTCACTACATTCACTAAGGTTTCTTGCTAGAATATTTTTAAAGTATACTGGATTGTATTCTAGAGAAGAGAAGAATGTAGAAGAGTCTTGTATCTACTAGGCTAAATCAATTTAATTTCATATGAACTGCCTCTCTGCTGGCTGCCCTAGTTCAGTTCCTTGAAGGTTAATGCCCACTAAAAATACAAATACAAATATTTACTTTTGTTTTCTTTGGATTAAAATGACAATTTCTAAAGGGCATTTCATATACAGAAATAATATTGAATGTGACCTTAAGCAATTCCTCAGTTCAGTGGGGTTTTTTTTTGTGTGTGTGTTTATTCATTTCTATTTATTGCTCAGTGTGGTGCTGGTTTTCCTGCTTTAAATTAACCCAATAAGAAAGTATAGGAGAATGCTTTTGCTGTCCACATACATAGTTTTAGATAAATATACACAGTCACTGTTTAGCACTGTCTATTAGTCTAAGAAGGCAATTTCAATGTCTGACCTGAACCACTGCAATTTCACTTGGAGATTTTTCTAACTTTTCATATTTATGAGTCATTACTTGTTAGACTTTAAGTGAAACAGACACTTCAATAGGGTTCACAGGGCTTACCTGATCTACCTTGGGCCACCTACCTTCTCAGTTCTCACACAGTTTACAGTGCTTATTACTTTCCAAGTACATTGGCACCCAAAGCTTCACAAACAAATAAACATGACACCCAACTTGCTCCTGTATTTGCTGTCATTTTCTATTATAACTAATGAATCAGTCATCCTGTTCCTCCAACATACATCAATTGTCTCATGAATAAGAAGTTCAGACTTCTTTTTAAAACTCATTTTCCCACAGAGGTCTTCTCTGGCCACCTTTGTTTAAGATGGCTCCCCAGTTCATCACTGGAATGTCAGAACAGACATGAGAGAAATACATTTGCTCTTTTCTATCCTCACAGATACAGGAAAGTGTTCACATAGGGATAGAGTACACACACACACACACACACACACACACACACACACACACACACACACACACACACACTGAAGTCTCCAATATCCTTAACAGTTCATTATTTTCCATACAATGTGAATGCATTGGAGCGGGTGTTTTTTGGATCCAGGTAAATGTATAGCTCCTAGTTACCACATTTTTGGATAGAAATATTCTCTGAGTTATAGATTAAACAGGGATAAATGGAGGACTACTGACTTCATGAGGTCAACCATCAATAGCATAGGGATAGAAAGAGACAACTCAGAATGTTTCAACTCTCCAGTCTGTACACAAAAGATATAAATTGCTTTACCCAATACTAGAGTATAGAATTCCTACTGAAGAGCTCAGAAATGCTTCCAGATGATTCAGATAAGTGCCAACCCTTGGCTTCTAGTGTCAGACATTGTTTTGCTCATTTTTTAGAAGGCTCTAAGAGCAATTGGAAAGTTAATGGTTACCTCCAACATATGAGTTGTCTCTGTTGCACTTAGTGATGTCTTGCCATGCTGGTCACTATTGTGCTTGACAGTCTTCACTTTTGGGTGGGACTATAGATTGCTTTTCTTTTTTTCTTAGCTTGTGTAGAACATTCCCATATTATGAAAGCTAGTTATCAGAGAGGGGAATTCAGTCCGACCCAGCTCTAATCTTCTGAGTCCTGTGTCTAAAAGTGCATGGTGTCTTTAACAAAAGACATTTACCCTTAACCTCTAAAAGGCAGTCTAGGGAAACACCAATATGCTTTATAATTTTTGGAGTCTCTATGGCTTTCCTGGAAAACAACTGGAAAAGAAGTTTCTCATACTCAGTGTTGGGGTTCTTTCACGTGGTTTATGGCTCTTTGAGGGAGCATTGACAGCTCAAGTGATATAACTTCAACATATATATTCCATATAACATATAAATTGTATATACACATATATGTAGCTTTGGGTAAGTATAAAATAATGTTTCATAACAGCATTGCAAAACATTCTTAGTAATATTCATCCCACTTTTTTTGTTTACCCCCTCCATAAAACAGAAATACAGCTCCCTCCACAGATTTTCTATCCACATGTCAGATCACTTGTATCCTACTATTATCCACCCTAAGAATGCCTGCACTCACAGTCCATTTTACTTTCCTGATTTCTATGGCTACTCAAGATTATATATTCACATCTGAAATTTTGGTGTTAGCAACTACGGATGATGGAAAACATGTGGTGCTTTCTCTCAGTTTCAGGGTTACCTCACTCAGTAAAATCTTTTATAATGCCATCAGTTTACCCACAGATTTCATTTCATTTTTTAAAGTTGAATGGTGTTGCATGGTGTATATGTATCTCGTTTTCATTATCTATTGAAGAAAATAGAGCAAGTGTCCATTCCCTAGCTATTATGAATAGTACACCAATGAGCATGACTGAGCAAGTATCTGTGAAGTAATATATCAAGTCCTTTGGACATATGCAATTGAATGGTATAGCTGAGTCAAATTTATTTTTAGCTGTTTGATATTTTTACACACTGATTTTCAAAGTGTCTGGCATAGTTTACAACCATACCAACAGCTAATGTATGTTTCCATTTCCTCATATCCTAGACAACATTTATTATCAGTTGTTTTACTGATTTTTTTGCAATTCTGATTGGGATGAGACAAAAATCTCAAAGTTGTTTTGATTTTCATTTCCCTAATTGCTAAGGATACTGAGCATTTTTAAATGCTTCTTGGCCATTTTTATTTCTTCTTTTAATAATTCTGTTTAAACACATAGCCCATTACTTAGAACATATTCCCCTTTTGATTCCTCTTGTTTTGTTAATTCCTTATATATTATGGATATGACTCATCTGTTAGAGGTACAGCTGGCAAAGATTCTCTCTCATTATGAAAACTTTCTTTACTCAACTGATGTTTTCCTTAGCTCTGCAGAAGCTTTTAACTTTTAAGAGGTTACGCTTACCAATAGCTGGCCTTAGTTTTGGGGCAAATGGAGTCCTACTCAGAAATCCCTTTCCTACACCTATGCAAGAACAGGCTACTGGCAATATTTTGTTCTTGCAGTTTCATTTTTTCAGGTTTCACATTTAGGACTTTGATCCATTTGAAGCTAGGTTTTGTGAAAAGTAATATATACTGGTCTAATTTAATTCTACTACTTCTGAACACCCATTTTTCCCTGAACCAATTTGTAAAGATGCTTTTCTCCAGTATATGTTTCCTGCTTCTTTGTGGATTTTCAGGTAGCTTTAGTTATACACACTCAGATTTTGTTTTTTTACTTGTTGCATCAGTCTACATGTCTGTTTTTTGCTAAAAACATACTGTTTTTATTATTATTATTATGTCTCTATAAATATCTTGAGGACTTGAATGATAATCTTTCCAGCAATTTTTTTAAATCCCAGTGAGATTTTGTACTTACTAGAGATTTGTTTGCTATGGTGGTATTTTATTTGTACTGAAATGTGATTTTAATTGTATGTTAATAATAAAGTTGCCCGGGGGTCAGAGCTATTAGAGCCATAGCAAGAGCATGGCAGTGGTGGCCCACGCCTTTAATCCCAGCACTTGGTAAGTGGAGCTAGGTAACTCTCTCTGTGTTCAGGGATACAGCCAGCATTGGAGACACATGCCTGTAAGACCTGGAGGGCTGTACATACAAGCAATGATGAGGCAGTCATGTGTTTGGGTTTACAACCAATGAGAAGGCAGAACAGAAAGACTTTATCGAGACAAGCTCACAGGAAGTAGGTCTCTTTTGGAGAGGTAGGACCACCTCAGGAGGAAGGGTAAGGTTTTAGCTCTGAGCTCTGACCTCTTGGCTTTCTCTTTTACATTGGTTCTGTGTTTCTTATTTAATAAGACGGTTGGTTACATCTACAGTTTGCTAACAGTTTTAGGGTTTTTTTGGCATTATAGTCAGATGGGATATTTATAGTTATTTCAAATTTTCTGAATTTGTTAAGATATATTTTGTGTTCCAGGTTGTGGTCTATGTTAGAGGAATTTCAATGGGCTGGTTAATGTATAGTCTTTGGTGTTAGGTAGAATATTCTGTAGATAGATATCTGTTGAGTCCATTTGATGTATGATGCTTTTTAATTTTGATGCTTCATGTTTATTTTCTTCCACATGAATTGTCCATTGAAGAAAAGTGGGGTACTAAAATCACATAATATTAACAGGTTGTGGTTAATATGTGTTTTTAATTCCAGTAGTATACTAGCTATAAAGTTTGATGCACCAAAGTTTGATGCATATATGTTAGTGGTTGTAATGTCTTCTTGGTTAACTGCTTTTTTATTTCATTTTTCTGTTTGTGCTCTGAACTGTACTTTCAGTAATTACAGACTTTTTTCTTTCTACAGTGCCTTGACTATGCTTAATTCATCTCTTCAATCACACATATTGCTTCCACATACTATTTAGATGTGGTCTGAATTAATTTACTCTGTGGATCATGGGAAGTTTTTCTTTCTCCTTCAACTATTGCAGAGAGTGTGCTGAGTATAGTAATCTAGGATTAGAGTCATAATGTTTTACAGTTTATAGCCCATTATTTTAGTCTCCTCTGGCTTTCAAATTTTCCATTGAGGAAGCAGCTATTATACCACTAGGTTTTCTATTATATGTCACTTGTAGTTTCTCTTCTGCAGCTTTCAATACTCTTCCTTTGTTCTGTATATTGAGTGTCTTAGCTCGGCTATAGTCACCAAGTTACCCAAACGACACAAAGAAGCAAGAAGTAAAGAGAATTACAAATGAATTTCCCTCATGAACATGAATGAAAAATATTCAACAAAATACTTGCAAACTGAATCCAAGAACACATCATAAAGGTCATCCACCATGATCAAGTAGGCTACCTCCCAGACATGCAGGAATGGTTCAACATGTGAAAATCTTTCAATGTAATCTACCATATAAACAAACTGAAGGAAAAAAAAAAAACACATGTTCATCTCATTAGATGCTGAAAAAGCCTTTGACAAAATTCAACATCACTTCATTATAAAACTCTTGGAGAGATCAGGGATACAAGGAATATACCAAAAAGTAATAAATAGAGCAAGCCAACATCAAATTAAATGGAGAGAAACTCAAAGCAATTGCACTAAAATCAGGAACAAGACAAAGCTGTCTACACTCCCCATATCTATTTAATAGTACTCAAAGTTCCAGCTAGAGTAGTAAGACAAGTGAAGAAGAACAAGGGGATACAAATTGCAAAGAAAGAAGCCTATTTATAGATGATATGATGCCCAAATATTCTATAAGGAAATTCCTAGACCTAATAAACAGTTTTTGTGAAGTTGCTGGGTACAAGATCAATTAAAAAAAAAAAACCCAAAAACCTCAGTAGTCTTTTTATATACAAATGAAAAAAAAAAAAAAGGTTGAAAAGAAATCAGGGAAAAAAATCCTTCAGAATAGTCACAAATAATATAAAATATCTTGGAGTAACTTGTACCAAGCAAATGAAAGACCTGTATGACAAGAACCTCAAGTCTTTGAAGAAAGAAATTGGAGATTTTGGAGCATGAAATGATCTCCCACCCTCATGAACTGGTAGAATTAACACAGTGAAAATGGCCATCTTACCCAAAGCAATGTACAGATTCAATGCAATCCCCATAAAAGTCCCAACACAATTCTTATCAGACCTCAAAAGAACTATACTCAATTTCATATGGAAAAACAAAAAACCCAGGATAGCTAAAACAATCCTGTACAATAAAATAATTTCGGAGGCATCACCATTCCTGATTTCAAGTTCTACTACAGAACGTTAGTAATAAAATAAAGCATGATATTGGCATAAAAACAGGTGGATCAATGGAATTGAATCAAAGGCCCAGATGTAAATCCGCATACCCATAGACACCTGATTTTTGACAAAGAAGCAAAAATTATATAATAGAAAGAAGAAAGCATCTTCAACAAATGGCGCTGGTCTACTTGGAGGTAGGCATGTAGAAAAATGTAATTAAATCTATATCTATTATCCTGCTCAAAACTCAAGTCCAACTGGATCAAAGACCTCAACTTAATTCCAGTTACCCTGAACCTGATAGAAGAGAAAGTAAGAAATAGCATTGGATGCATTGGCAAAGCAATTTCCTGAATAGAATACCAGTAACACAGACACTAAAATGATAATGAGTGGGAGAGTAAGGAAAGAGATACCGCGATAATCACCATGGGAATATGGAGAAGCAGAGTGCTAGGGAGGTTTGCAGGAATCCACAAGGATGACTCTACCATACACTACTGGCAATAGCTGAGAGGGTGCCTGAGCTGGCCTACTCTGGTGATTGGATCGCTGAATACCCTAACTGTCATCATAGAACCCTCATCCAGTGACTGATGGAAGCAGATGCTGAGAACCACTGCCGGTCCCAGGCAGAGCTCACCGAGGCCAATCAATGAGAGAGAGGAGGAATTCCATGAGCAAGGGATATAGAGACCATGACTGGAAAAAGTACAGTGACAACTAGCCAAACTAGTAGAAATGCATGAACTGTGGACCAAGAGCTGAGGAGCCCCCATGGTACTGGACTAGGCCCTCTGGATAAGCGAGACAGTTGTTTAGCTTGAACTGTATAGGGGCGGGGGTGGGGGGGGGGGGAGGGCAAGCAGTGGGATTGGGACCTGTCTCTAGTTTATGAGCCAGCTTTTCTGGAACCTAGTGAGACACTTTGTGCAGCCTTGGTGCAGGGAGGAAGGGCTTGGACCTGCCTCAACTGAATGTACCAGGCTCTGCTGACTCCCCATGGGAAATCTTGCCTTGGAGGAGGTGGGAATGGGGAGTGGGTTGAGGAGGAAGGCTGGGGGGGGGGGCGGAAGGAGGGAGTACAGGGGAAACTGTGTTTGGTATGTAAAATGAATAGAAAATCTCTTAATAAAAAAAGAAATGGGACATCATGAGATGGAAAAACTTCTATAAGACAAAGGACACTCTCAATAGGCAAAAGGACAGCCTACAGAAAAGGAAAAGATCTTCACAAACTCCACATCCCATAGAGTACTGATTTCCAAATTATGTAAAGAACTCAAGAAACTAGACATCAAAAGACCAAATAACCCAATTTGAAAATGGAGTACAGAATAAACAGAAGAATTCTCGTGAAAGAGTCTCAAATGACTGAGAAACAAAGAAATGTTCAACATCTTTAGCCATCAGGAAAATGCAAATCAAAATGACTCAGATTCTATCTTATACCTGTTATAATGGCTAAGATCAAGAACACAATTGACACCTTGTATTGGAGAGAATGTGGAGCAATGGGGAACACTCCTTCATTGATGCTGGGAGTCGAAAATTGTACAACCACTTTGAAAATCAATATGGCAGTTTCTCAGATTGGGATTTGATCTACCTCAAGATCCAGCAATAATACTCTTGGTCATAAACTGAAAAGATGTTCAATCATACCCCAAGAACACTTGTTCAGCTATGTTCGTAGCAGCTTTTTTTTTAAAGGTAAGATTTTCATTTTATTCAATAGCTTTTTTAACAATTAAAAAATAAAAATAAATACATTAAAGCAATATAAGCCTTGCAAATGAGCAAAACCTTAAAATTCAAACAAATGTATTTTTATTATCTAAAAGAATTTTAAAATTTAAACATATTTGATAATATTCTTCTACTCCACCCAAGTGCTTCCAGATCGGTTCTCACTCTCTACCCACACAAATTTAAATTTTTCTCAGTAAACAACATCAACAACAAACCAATATAACGACAAACCTTCTCAAACCAAGAAAACAAAATAAAACCATGTACCTCCTCAATAAAACCACCAATCTATAATCAAATAAATGAACACACATTAAAAAAAATCTCTGGAGTCCAACATCTATTGGTCTACTACTCTTGAACATGTGGCCTCTCCTGGAGGGGTTGATATACCCCATGTCACTCTATAGGAGAAAACTGATTTTGTTTCTCCTAGCAGTAACAAATGACAGTTCAGTTGTTAACATTTACCCTACATCCTAGGTTTTCTTTTTTTTTTCTCTCTATGTTAAGAAGTTTTTTTTTTTTTTAATTCATTTTACATACCAACCACAGATCCACAGCCAAGCACCAGGGCAAACTCCAGGAGTCCAGTCAAAGAGAGAGAAGATGGATTCTATGAGCAAGAGTCATCAACATCATGATGGGGAAACCTACAGAGATAACCAAATCAAACTAGTGGGAACTCATGAACTTTAGACCAACTGCTGTGGAGCATGCATGGGACTGGACTAAGCCCTCTGTATATGGGAGACAGCTGTGTAGCTTGGTCTGTTTAAGGGGTCCCTGGCAGTGAGATCAAGATCTGTCTCTGGTGAATGAGCTGGATTTTTGGAGCCCATTACCTATGATGGGACATGGTGCAAAGCCTTGATGCAGGGCAAGGAGCTTGGACCTGCCTCAACCGAATGTACCAGTCTTTACTGACTCCCCAAGGCAGGCCTTACCTTTTTGGAGGAGGGGACAGAGGGTGGATTGGGGGAAAAGGTTTGAGGGAAGCAGGAAGAGGGATGACAAGGGGGATCTGTGGTTGGTATGCAGTTTTATTTTTAATAGCTAGAAACTTGAAACAACCTAGATGCCCCTCAACTAAAGAATGGAAGAAGAAAATGTGGTAGATTTACACAATGGAGTATTACTCAGCTGTTAAAACAATGACACCAGGAAATTTGCAGCAAATGGATGGAACTAGAAATGATCATCCTGAGTGAGTTAACACAGACCTAGAAAGAGAAACACAGTACGTACTCATTTATAAGTGGATATAACCTGCAAAGTAATTGATAACCATTCTACAACTCACATACTCATAGAGGCGAGGTGTAGTAGGTAGCCATTCCAGCTTTGATATGGAAGTTCCAACCCCCATTGAGGCTTCGGCAACTGTCATGCCTACAAGGCAGGGCCAAGGGAGGACCCTGGAGACCAGAGATCGGGATGGGCGAGCTCTCTCTTGGTTCCTGGTTCCTGGACTCTGGACGGTGGAGGTTGACCGAGCTCTCGCTGGACTGTAATACACCTTCCCCAGACCCCACGACCTACATATCCCTTCATTTCTAAGTTACCCACTAAATAAATCTTCCTTTTAACTACATGAAGTGGCCTTAATAATTTCACCAATAGCAAGGTAATGAGAATCTACTATACTCAGATTGGTGACTACCACAATTATCATAACCATTGTAGATAACCATTCTACAACCCACAGACCCACAGAGGCTATGTAACAAGGGCTCAAGTGGGCATGCATGGATCTCCTTGGGAAGAGGAAATAGAAGAGATCTTGTGAGTGGACTAGGGGCATGTGGGGATGGGTCCATGAGGGGTTGGGTTAGTGTGGAGGAAGGGGGATTGTACTGAAAGAGATGACTGGAAACTGCAGACATTTCAGATCAGGTAGAAACCTGGTGCAAGGAAATTCCCAGGAATCAATAAAGATGACCTCAGAGAAGACTCATAGCAATATTGGACATGTATCCTGAAATGTCCATCTCCTGTGACCAGGCAAGGCTTCCAATGGAGAGATTGGGACACCTACAGATTCATAAACCTTTAATCTGTAGCCTGTCCTACCTATGGGATGTGCTCAGACAGAGATTGTGGGAATAGCTAACCAATGACTGGTTCAGTCTGAGACACATGCCACAAAAATAAGCCCACCTCTGGCACTGCCTGGAGTGCCAGAGCCACGAGGCTGGATGGTCCAGAAACCTAGGACAGAATCAAGCAGAAATGGAGAAAAAAAAATCTGTCAATGTACTAATGCCTAATGATATTTTACTATAATCAGAACGGTGACTAACCCAATTGTCATCAGAAAACCTTCATTCAGTAACTGATGGAAATAGATTCAGGTACCCACAGTCACGAGTTAGGCTGATCTGGGAAAATCCTGCTGAAGAGATGGAGGAAGGACTGTACAAGCCAGAGGGTCCAAGGTCTTCACAAGAAAACACACAGAAACAACGATTAGTCAGCTCACAGTCTGAAACGACAAACAAGGAGCCTGTGTGGGACTGACGCAGGCCTTCTACATATATGTGACAGTTGTGTAGTTTGGTATACATGTGGGACTCCTAACAGTTGGAGCTGGGGCTGTCCCTAACTGTTTGGCTGGATTTGGGGACCTATTACTCATACTGGGTTGCTTTGTCCTGCCTTAGCATAAGGGGAGATGCTTAGTCCCGCTGTAACTTGGTATGCTATGTTTTGTTGATACTGAAGGTATTTTGAAGAGGTTGTGAAATCATAGGTAGGTGCATCATTCTTAGGGCTTTTTAAGTCAAAATGATATGCCTTTGAAGATGGTAGCCACCAGTCAACCCCTTTCTTGCCTTCCCTTTTTATTCTTGATATAAAATGAGCATTGTTTGTTTGCTATACACTTTCCACCACTGACATTTTGTACACCACCAATGGCCTTAGAGTAGCAGACCAACCTGATGATACCTTGGAAACTCCAAAACTATGAGCCAAAATAAGTCTTTTATCAACTAATTTGCTTAGGTATTTTCATAGTTAACCACAGCTTCAGAAAATAATTTTAAAATTCATAAAACACTAAATTTAATTGTTTATGATCATCTTCTATCATTATATGTATGGTTCTGAAAAATGTGTAATGATCGAGGTATCTGCAAGAGAGTGGGAAGATAAATTGCTATGCATTAAGGATAAAAACAATCTATTCAATGTTTTTATAATAAAATTTTTAAAAGAGATTTTCCAGGACTGTGTCTACAGACTAAGGGCTATATTACATACTGATTCATCCCTCCCTGTACGCATCTGTAAGATATTTATCTAGGGCCATAACTTCACTAGATTTATGTGAGCCTGATGCCATCTGCCACAGTACATTTATTTATTGACAGATGATTTAAGATATGAACTACCACTACATCATTTGAACATTTACTTTGGGCACTAATCTCTGCAATTCTTGTACTGATGACTTATTGCTTCTGTTTTATGATTTTGGCAAAAGTATGAGGCAGTTTCTGGATGTCCTATTTAATCCTTCTTGTAACAACTTTATCTCCACAAAAGAAATAATATGCATAATAGTTCCCCCAAATTCTATTTATATGCACCCCAAGTCTATATTTGTGGGCTGAGGCATAACTTCTCTATCAATCATTGAATGTATTAAGTCTATTCTGACATAATATGATCTATTACTTGGTCTCCATAAAATCTCATTAGACAGAGAGCATGATGACTATTTGGTGCTTTAGTGTCTCCAGGAATTTAGATAAAATATCCAGTGATCCTCAAAAGTTCTGACTATTTTCATTTTCTGTTGCAACTTTAATAATTAGCACAAGGTTTAGAAGGAAAATACTGGATAGATATTTTTCTTTTCTTAAAGCATTTAATTTTACTTTTAAGTACTTGTTTTTACATCCTTGGAGGCTTATATTTTGCAACTAGATAAGGGATCATGATTTTTCCCACTGTTGTAAATAATATTAACCTGAATTTTATATAGATTTTTGAATTATTAAATTATACTTGAATTGTTTGCTTATTTGCCTTGCTATCTGAAAACCCATGGTTGATCAACCACTGACACATATATAAAGGGGCTTGCTTAATACCTCAACCATGGTGTACATTACCGTAAATATGGCTGTCTTTTCTCTGTTGGATAAGCATAGCAACTAAAAACATGATGTTTAAGATTGTATCATGTCCACTGCCCACCCCCTCTAAAAATACCCCAGTTCTCAAATCCAGCCTATGGGGGATGTTTGAAAATGTGTCTACTAGTAAATCCATTGCTACCTTTGTATACACATAAGGCATGGTTGGTGAAATCATTTTTTCAAATACTCAGCAATTCTTATCATTTTCACCTGTCTCATCAAGGATTCTTACTCCCAACACTACACTAAGGACCAGAGTCTCTATTTCTTTTAAAGAGGTGAATTGTTTCCAAATATACTGGCCATGTGTTTAAATGAATTTTTCTCCTGTAGTCATCCATTATTGGCCAATACCTGCATATTCTCCTCTGAATACATTCATAGTCATATTGGCAAGTTCTTCCAATCTTTCCTCCAGTAGAAACCATATGTCCTTTTATCTTCTGAACTTTTAGTCAGTCTGGTTATAGTAAGAACACACTCTAGAAAGAACAAGGCTTTGCTTTAGGTGAAGACCTTACAGGGTTTCCAAATGAAGTTGGCATGCTTTTCATTTGTATCGGGGAAAAGTTCTCTGTCGATATAGAAGGTGAATTAAATTATAATATCTTTGAAGCTTTTATACTTGTATACCAAATAACTTCAAAATTTTCTGTCTTAAAAAATGAGTTATGGATGAGCCGGGCGTGGTGGCGCACGCCTTTAATCCCAGCACTCGGGAGGCAGAGCTAGGCGGATCTCTGTGAGTTCGAGGCCAGCCTGGGCTACCAAGTGAGTTCCAGGAAAGGCGCAAAGCTACACAGAGAAACCCTGTCTCGAAAAAACCAAAAAAAAAAAAAAAAAAATGAGTTATGGGGCTGGAGAGATGGCTCAGTGGTTAAGAAAACTGACTGCTCTTCCAAAGGACCTGGGTTCAATTCCCAACACCCACATGGCAGCTCACAACTGTCTTTAACTCCAGTTCCACGGAACCTGACATCCATGGCAAAACATCAATGCACATAATATAAAAAAATAAATAAAATTTAAATAAATAAATAAATGAGTTATAAGTAAGCTAAGGCTCTGTCTGAGTCTCATGACTTTGTAAATCTATTTTACTTCATTGAGCATGAAATTTTCACATAGGGAGTCTTTCTCTGTTTCACATATACAGACTATCATGAGGTATATATTGTTTATTATTTTTTATTGTTTATTATTTATATTGTTTATTATTTCTTTTTGAGACTTCAGTAGATCACCTAACAATATGTCCTTTATTATTACTCTAATGCCTATGTTATTCAGGAACAACAAACTTAAATTCATCCAAAGCAACTTCTTCAATCTATGGCTTAACTTACCACCTGCATGCATTTTAAGTATTTGTGATGGAACAGCATGTGAGAAATAATCATTACCTCACTTAATGTTAACAGTAGCTTTATTATGATAATTATATTAGAATTAATTTCCAATCCTATAACTTTTAAAGGGTACTTGTTACTCCCCCAAACCAAGACAGAAACCAAAGCAGGTAAGCAGACTATTGATATTGTGTGTGTGTGTGTGTGTTTCTGTTGCTGTTTCTTATTTTTTTTTTTTTGTGTGTGTGTTTTCTTTTGTTTTTTTTTTCTAGACAGTGATGAAGACCTGCTCATTGTATGGATTATTGCAGTCAAAAATAGATCTTGAAGCTGAAGGAGTAGAAGGTGCAATAGTAAGAGATATCTTGCTTAACGATGAACAAATGTAGTGGGTAGCTGTTCCAGTTTTGACATTGAAACACTGCCCCTAGAGTGACAGCAGGTAACTGCCATACCTGTCTATGACCTGCCCCTGGGGCGTGGCTGAGAGGGAGCCCCTTAAGACTTGAGATGCATATGTGTCTGTTGCTGGAGGGCTTCTCTCCAGGTTCCACTGAACCCCACAGTCCCACAATCCACATATAAAATAATCACTCAGACGCTTATATCACTTATAAACTGTATGGCCGTGGCAGGCTTCTTGCTAACTGTTCTTATACCTTAAATTAACCCACTTTTATAAATCTATACCTTGCCACGTGGCTGGTGGCTTACCGGCGTCTTTACATGCTGCTTGTCCTGGCGGTGGCTGCAGTGTCTCTCCTCCTTCTTCCTGTTTCCTCAATTCTCCTCTCTCTTTGTCCCGCCTATACTTCCTGCCTGGTCACTGGCCATCAGTGTTTTATTTATATAAAGTGATATCCACAGCATGTGTCTGGCCCCTTCTGGATACCTCGTGGTCCTAGAAGCTGGATGGGACACCAAGCCAGAGTTCTCTGCTGGATGGTACCTCATCTTTTCCTGATCCTGTAATCAACCCCTATTGGATGTATGTAAGTTATGCCAGAAATAAACCTCTCTTGATTACCAGATAAATTATGTGGCACTGCCTTGTTAAATACAGTAATAAACCAATATCTTCTTGAGTATGGTTGGGTTCCTCTGTACACTTTGTCCTCTCCCTCATGGTAGCTTGAACTTATGAAGAATCTGTGCATGCTACTTTAGTTTCTGTAAGTACTTGTGTGCAATAGTCCTCTTGTGTCTAGAAAACAGTGTTTCCTGCGAGTCATTCACCACTTCTGACGGTTACAATATTTCTGCATCTTCTGAATAAATCCTTGACCTTTGTGGATTGAATGGAGTGCCACCAGGCATATCATCCACACCCCAGGGCATGCCCCTTGTCCAGACATAGTTAGACAACACATAATGAACTCCATTTTTTTCTTGTGTGTTTTTCCTTTAACTTTTGCTTGTTGCGTTTTTGTTTTTGTTTTCTTTTTAGATTTTTAGTTTAATTGTTTTGAAAACAAGAGAAAGAATAAAATTGGGTGGATAGATTGGTGAGGGATCTGGGAGGAATTATGTGAGGGTAAACATGGCATAAAAGTAGAATATTATTGGATTAGCCGAGATGTCTTGTTGTACACATTGAGACTTGTTTGGTTTCCAAGTATGTGGTCAGTTTTGGAGAAAGTTCTGTGAGGTGCTGAGAAGAAATTATATTTTTCCGTGTTAGAGGTGAAATGTTCTGTAAGTATCTGGTAGGTCCATTTGCTTTATAATGTCAGTTAGTGCCAGCATTTCTCATTTGGAGGTGGGGGGGGAACTGTTCTTGACTACCAGTCTACTGGTGAAAGTGGTGTTTTGAAGTCTCACACTATTGCTGTGTGTGAGAGTTAATATGTGATTTATGATTTATTAGTGTTTCTTTTATGAACCTTTTGTATCCTAATGTTTGGTACAAAGATATTAGGAATTGAAATACCCTATTGGTAGATTTTTCCCATGGTGAGTAAGTAGTTTCTTTCCTTATCTCTTCTGATAAGTTTTAGTTTGAAGTCTATTTCATCAGATATTGAAATGGCTACACTAACTTGATTCTTAGGTCAATGTGTTTGGAATACAATATTTCATTCTTATATGCTGAGGTGATGTCTTGATGATAAAGTGTGTTTCTTGGAAACAGCAGAAGGATGGATCCTATATTCTCATCCATTCTGTTAGTCTGTGTCTCTTTATTAGAAAGTTTAGATTATTGATGGCGAGTACTAACAATGGTGTGTGTGTGTGTGTGTGTGTGTGTGTGTGTGTGTGTGTGTGATTGTGTATATGTAATGTAATTATACTCTTTTGATTTGATGGTCTGGGATTTTTATTTTCTGATTTCTGGGGTCTAGTTAACCCCTTTAAATTAGAGTTTTCCTTCTAAGTGCCTCTTGTAGAGCTGGATTTGTACATAGACATTACTTAAATTTGATTTTTATCTCACACTGTCTTATTTTCTCCATCTATATGTATTGGATTTTTTTCTAGGGTATAATAGATTGGGATGTCATGTGTGGTCTCTTAAAATTTGAAGAACATCTATCCAAGACTTTGTGGCTTCTAGAGTCTCCTTTGAAAAGTCAGGTGTTGTTCCAGTAATTTTCTGTATGTGTTACTTGGTCTTTTCCTCTTGCAGCTTTCAATATTATTTTGTTTTCTGTATGTTTAATGTTTTCATCACTATGTGCTGGGGAAACTCTCTTTTTTGGTCCAGTTTATTTGGTGTCCTATATGCTTCTTGTAGCTTTTTGCTATCTTCTTTAGGTTAGGAAAATTTTCGTTTCTGATTTTATTGAAAATATTTTCCATGCCTTTGTCCTACATTTCTTCTTCTTCCTCTGTTCCCATAATTCTTAGATTTCATCTTTTTATAATGTTCCAGATTTCCTGAATGTTTTGTTCCAGGAGATTTTACATGTAACAATTTTATTGACTATGCTATCCATTTCTCCTCTTGTGTCTTCAATACCTAAGATTCTCCTTTCCATCTGTTGTATTCTGCTGGTGAATAACGGTAGTCAACCTACTTGCTTCCCTGTGAGAAGTCTAAATGAGTCTTAAACATTAAATTCATTCATATAATCTAATATTGAAGAAGCAAATGTTTGATTAAATAAATTGAATATAGTGTATCTTGCAGAAGATAAAGAGTAACACACTTTCAAAACTGGTCACTGACATCTATGTAGGCTCTTCTCATAAATTTAATCTTTTAGCTAAAACTTCTTGGTAGAGGTAAGCCAAAGTAGTGGTAATTATCATACTAGATAATAAGATTTTATATCTGGGGATTATATTTAAAAATAGAAAACTGTGGGTTATGAAATAAATCCTAGACTGCAGCAGCAGCATCTTCAGAAACATGGTGTGGTGACACACGGTTTAAAGTATAGCATTTGGGAGGCAGAGGCAGGAGTTCATGGACTGAGTTGAGCTATAGGTGAAACTAATACAAACAAATAAATAGTCCTTTAAAAAAAAAAAGCTGGAGAGATGCTTCTGGGAGTAAGGCGGCTTGGCACCAAACCTGATTACTCTACCTAGATCTAGTTTGATCTCTAGAACTCACATGGTGGAAAGAAGGAATAAATTCCACTAAGTTGTTCTTCGACCTCCACATGTATGCTGTATTATAACCTCCCACCAAAAAAAAAAAAGTACATATTTTGTAAATGGTAGGTAAGGACAGATAAAGGAAACTGATTAATTGTCTTCTACTCTTTTTGGAATGTTTTTTTTCCTGTTAGATATTTGGAAACTATGGGAGTTTGCATGTCATAGTTCATTAGTACTACCTATAATATTCTGCTCTTAAGTTCTTCATATTTGAGTTTTCATAAAAATGGAATCTTATACTCTTCAAGAAAAGCGTGAGATTAAGTCTCTACCTTTACAGTCATTAAAACAAGCACATGATAAAATGAAAACCAAAACAAGGCTTAATTTGCAAATAAAATACATATACATAAATAAAATGGTTTGATGGCTTTCTTCAAATTCATAAGGTCATAATAAACATTTTCCCTCTTTTTTTCTGTTTAATATATATAGTTTGCTAGCAATTTTGTAAATGTAACATGGGCATCATCAATATTTTTACTACTTTATTTTTATCGCATATGAATGAGGGTTCTGTAGCGATGTTTTTTTTTTTTTTTTTTTTTTTTTGTACCAAGTGCATTCAATTGCCTGCAGAGATCAGAGGAGGGTATTGGAGTACCTGGAGCTAAAGTAACATATACTTGTGAGCTACTTACTGTTTGGGGTCTGGGATCTATACCCAGGTCCTCTGCAAGAGTATCAAGTATTCTTAACTTCTAATGGCCTTCATGAGCAAATTTTAAAGAATTGTTTAATTTGTTTATAAATCATATTTATTTGTGTGTGTGTTGTAGCTATAAGTTTTCCTGTGTCCCACCCAGTCCCACAGCCACTCAGACCCATGTGAACACACAGAGGCTTATATTAATTATGAACTGGATGACCTATGGCTCAAGCTTCTTGCTAGCTAGCTCTTATATCTTAAATTAACCAATTTCTATTAATCTATGTTTTGCCACATGTTCTGTGGCTTTACCGGTCTGCTGGCATGTTGTTTCTTGGGCTGCAGGATGGCATCTCTCCTGATTCTTATTTCTTCTTCTTGTCTCTGTCTTGAATTTCCTGCTTGGCTATAACCTGACTCGCCATAGGCCAGAGTAGCTTCTTTATTAACCAATCATTGCAACATATATTCACAGCATACAGAAAGATATCCCACAGCAGTGTGTGTGTGTGTGTGTGTGTGTGTGTGTGTGTGTGTGTGTGTGCGCACGCGCGTGCATGCATGTAGCTCATGACACAGCACAGGTAGAGGTCAGAAAACACCTTGCAGACTTTAGTACTCGTATACCCTGTAGGTCAGGGGTTTGAATACAAGTTGTCAGGATTAGTTACATATGACTTTTCCTACTGAGCCAATTTCCCTGCCCCATCTTCAATATTAAATTTGGGAATATAATTTTTTTAGTTCCTTCATTCTTTCTGATCCATCATGGAGTTATTTAATAATGAGAAACAGCAAGCAGTTCTACAACAGCATTCCTTAACATGGGTAATGTAGGTAATTTTCTACAAAAAAAAGCTGACAATGTCGCTAGATATTATTCATTGTTACAAAATTGTAGAGTGTGTTGCTTTCATCCCCTTGGAGAATAGAGTACAGAAATCCAGATAGATACTCTACCCTGGAAAGGACAAATTAAGAATGATCTAGCCTAAGATTTTGAGAGGTTGAAAATCTTTGTTCTATGGAAAGAAATTTGTAGAGTGGTCAGGTTTATTTGGAACCATTAATTTTTTAAAAATAAAACATCTCACATCAAATATTGAAACAATTACCCAGAAAGCATTGTGCTAGTGTGACTGATAAAGAGTTACCAATATGGATTTATATACTTGATTTTTAAAGCATTTACTTAGCTTTTTGTAATAGAAAATTACAAAAAAAATTATATAAAATGTATCTAATTGGAATAGAGAGCAAATGACAGAAATAGGTGAGACTGAGTTCCAGTAGTGAAAATATTTTGTTATGTTAGACTGACTATAAAGTTGCAACAAATAAAGAATATTGATTTTGATGTACACTTTTACACATGTCATGGTAGAATGAAACATCAGTGAACAGAGATGTAAAAAGTGATCAGAGCTCTTTTCAAAAACCTCTCTTGAATGTATTTCTAAAATGTCTAATGGAAAGAAACAACTCATTAATGGTAGGTCTTGTTTGCCACACTTTCTATATGGTTTGCTATGATTTATATTAATAGTAACAGTAGAAATCTCAGTCTGACACTCTGTATATTAACTAATATCAATGAGCATACCACTTAAACAGAGGTGTCGAAACATCATCTTATGGATTCTCAGTTTCCGGTGATGCATTGAGAAAGGGAAGGAGAGTGATAATGCTGGCTTATTAATTATAGTTACATTACTATATGTGTAACATATTTCTTTTGGCCACAATTTGTAGTCTTTGATAAGAACAATAAGTCGGTGGAATGTAATTGTGAAGAAACCTTTCCACTTTAAAAGAAGAGGTAGAAAATGCTTATTCAGGTATCCTGTGGAAAATTATTCAGTGACACTTGTCCTTCCCTGAAGAATATGTTCTTTAAGACAATGTTGGACTATCTAAACAATATAACGAAAGGACTTTTATAAATTTAAAAACTACCAAACACAAGCATTTAAATATGTAGAATTTCATTTAAATAAGTCAGTCAACAATTTTTTATAAAGTATTTAACACTTCATTGTAGAAACATAGGCAAAATGACTATTATAACCAAAATGAAAAATACTGTTCAATTTAAAAAATGTACTTAAACAAGAACCTGAAAAAGTTTATGGTATGCATAACATTGTTCAAGCAAATCACACGAGTATTACATAAACCAATATTCTATAAAGGCCTCAGTATGGCAAAGTTTAGAAATAGGTAGTATGCATGCACATAGTACAACAAAAATTTCCTTATAAAACAGCAGTTTTTTAATGCTTGTACAAAGGGATAGAGAGCAACCACAAACATATTTCATCTGTTAGATTAATACATTTTGACAGCTAAAAGTCAGTCATGTCTATCAGAGGGACAAAAAACCCCACAGCTTATGAATAAACTTTTTGTGCCTTTAAAGATATTTGTATAAAAATGCTATCTTTTTATACAACTTAAATAAACCATATTTTTTACAATCAAAATTTGAAAAACAAACAAACAAACAGTGAATGGGTTTGTGTGTTTTGTATAACCAAAGAGAAACCAAATTACCAATGTTAATGGCACAGAAAAACTCTCCACCTGGCATCATGGCAGGTCATTCTTATTCCTCAAACAGTCCTTGAATTGTAGTTGAATTTGGAGAACAATTAATTAGTCATATCATATCTTGAAAATACTTACTAATTACTTTATACAAAGGAAATTCCCCTTGGCCTAGCAAAGAGAATGCATTCACAAAACTGAAATTTTGGCATCACTTTGTGTGGTTGTACATGGTTTTCTTGTGTTCAGCGTGGTTAAAGGGTGATATCCATCCACAGCATGAACATATCGGGAAAGAAATATGTAAGACATGAGTGCCCATGTCCTGCTGTGCTCTTGGCTGGCTGTGTGCCTCAGGACCTAGGAGGAATAAAAGGTCCTATCCCACGGCAAGTGCTATTAGTCCTGTTCTCGTTATATGTTTGCTATGTTCTATCAACCTAAATATCACTATTGTTACAGGGGATATATGTTTTGTATATCATAGAGTCTACTAACTTTTTGAAAAATAAGTCATTTGTATTCATGCAAATTATTAATATTATGTATTTTTTAAAGTTTTAATTTTTTTCCTCAAAAATTCCAGCTATTCCTTTGTCATCTGAGACTAATTTTAAAGCAGGAGATGCTAAACTTGTAAGGGCTATGTATCCTCAGCCAAGTCTCAATCCATGTTTATGGGCATAAAGAAGAGAGTTTGTTCTTTCAAGAGAAAATACAATGGCATTGCATTACAGCATCCAGACAATAGAATGAGAAAATGGAGAGTACATTGCTGATTATGTAGAACTAAAAATTCTTATAAAATAGATTGCTCATATTAACTCTACAAAGGAATCTTTTGTTTTTTTTTTTAATTTTAACAAATTTAAAGGTGTGTCATATCAGCAGCATTATTGTAAGTTGTAGTGTAGTGCAGTTATTTTTCATAAAAATACCATAAAAATGGTGAATCAATATTCATTAGCAAAAAGAAATAAAACCCAAAAAACTCAGAAAACAATTAACCAGGAAAAAGATATAGGGATAATGCTGATGCTAAAACAAGTGTAATACTGTTGGAACATACAAAAGTAATCCTTATATTTTATACATTTATACAGCATAGAAAAGTGTCCTTCATTATGCCACTGTCTCTCTGATGCCAATTTCAATTTTCTTTGGGAGCAGTTCTTTCCGTTCATCAACACTTCCTAAGGAGTTTCGACAATTCTGTCCATCCATATACAATTTTGCATACACTGGGTTGGAGTAATTTGTTGGCTGAAGGAGAAAGAAAATAAGTCTAATTTTACTATCTCTTGGACCACATTAAATATTTTGTAAAATGTCTATTTTTAATGATAGCATGTAATTTAAATTCCATGTTCGTAGATTTTAGTCTATTTTGACATAGAAACATAACTGGATTTTAAAGGTAGCTTGGGAACCAAGCAGAAGCTTTGCTATAAGACTAAAAGCCAGTATGTCCTTGTGAAAGTTTTACCCACATGGCTTTACTGTAAAACGTTAGACCTAATTGTCACATTTGAAGGGTATTTGGCCTTATATTCCCATTGTCACCGCCTCTGACTGCTGGTGTAATCCACAGATGGCACAGAAATTGCCAATACAAAAATCACCTGTTTTCCTCTTCTAATTTTCCGATGTGAATTAAACATAAGTAAATGAAGAAAAGTCAAAGTCCCAAAATACACCAGGGAGGCGTCTTTAAAATATAGATAGCATTTTTGTTTCCAACAACCTTCATGCACTTGCTATGTGAAACACTCTGGAGTCTTCCAAATAATCTTTACTTCACACTCATCTGAGGTTTTAGAGGCCTGGTTGATTTTGAAGCAAGATCAAGGTTAACATAAGCAGGCTCTTTCAGTTCAAAATATCATGCAATATTCATTATTAAAGAAATTGCAACTGAACACAAGAAAGTGCCATTTCATTTTTATTTTTATGGGTCTTTTTTGTTTAGTTTGAGTTTTTCTTTTTTTTTAATGCAGTATCTTAATGTTAGTTCCAGCAGAGAAATATCTACTCTTTATAACGTGCAAAGGAGACACTGTAAGACAGACAGTGAGAATGAAAAGGATTTGATGGTCAGGAGAAAGAGGTGGAGGGAACATGGAAATCCACAATCTATTGTTCTGCCTAAAATGAGCTTTGTGACTATGGACAGAAAAGCTTTTTCTAAAACCAGTAACTAAATGTTAAAAAATAAGATTTAATTAGATTACCCCTGATTTGTGAATATGATGACACATTTTTAAGTATGTTTTAACTTAACTTCATATTTATTATCTATCTACCTATCTATCTATAATTAAAACAAATTCATTTAAATTCATTCACTTTAAATTTCTCTTCATAAATCTGCTGGCCATATAATTTAAAGTTCTTCCAAATCCCATATAGGAAGTACTATCCACTTAATGACTGGCCTAACTTGGTAACAGGTTTTAAAAGCGTTCTTGTATGCAAAGAACACACTGCAAAAGTTTGAGATTTTAATGCTGTTTTGCAGCCTCTTGTTAATGAAAACCATAATGTCAAGTTCTGTCCAAGTCAAGCACGGCTCTGTGAATGGAGAGGGTTTGTAGTGGGATGAGGAGGAAAGGAAGGGCTGTTTCTCTCACCCCGGAAGTTAGTGGTCCTTTCAAATCAGAGTTTAGGTAGATGGGCGGTGCTGTGTGTGGGAGCTTGAAAGCACTGGGACCTCCCCCTATGTACCTGGACTGTACACAAACAGAAAATTTTATCTCATCTAATGTCATGGGAACATTTATTCCCTGATACAAAACATAACTAAATGATACAATTAATATAAAATGCTCTTGAACCCTAGGCCAAATCTGGAGGCTTATGTCAGCATGTGGAACTTGAGATATTTGTCTCAAAGATGAGACCCTCAGTAAGGTCCAGCTTCCTGACATGCGTTCTGTGGGAATCATGTCCACTTCTGTTTACCCCTGGAAATACCAATGAAGTTTTTGACATTGAAAATTTAAAATTTAGAAAATTGTCTTTCCTGAAGACTTAGCTATCCTCTCTAGCAATTCACCATTACTTTATAATTTTAGGATAAAAAATAAAATTTCAACTGATATATCAATTTAAATTTACTTTTTAGAAATCTATTCTTAAGATTAAAAGAGTCTCCATTTCTGTTCATTGCTTTATACTTCATTAGGTCTAAAGGAAGAATTATCCAATTATTATCCTTGTAGTCATAGTATAATGTTTGATAGTTATATTACTTGTGAACATTTGAAAAGCATAGAAATACAAAGGAGCATATATGTTCTTAAAAAAACTTCAACATCAACTTTTAATGTTGAACAACCTAAGATGTATTACAAAGAGAAGAGTCTTGGAAAAGACTCTAACATGAATGAAGTCAATTTGGTCCTTTTATACTTTCCCACAAAAGTCTCATATCAGAAATTTTAAAAAAGTAATTATAGAACTTGGAGTTTTAATAAGAACCAATAATTTTTTTAATTATTTACACTTTTGAATAAGAAAATCCAAATAATGTTGAAATGAATTGTGGCGAAAATCTACAAATACACCTTTCTGTGTATTTCTAATTATTTCAGCCTCAGTTATGTTTTATTAATTTTACTAATGATAACAGTCCTTTTGATCATAAGATATCAAAGAAACAGGAGGCTTATTCACATTCAACATAATAGAACTGACAATTTCACAAAAAATATATGTGCAATATAATTTGCATTTAATTACATCAAATGATGGGGAAACAGTCTGCTTGATCATGTGATATGGCCTGGCTTTCTGAAACTGTTAATCGGTTGTTCTATAGTTACCTTTCACTTAACAATTCATAGTTACATTCTAAACCTTATGAACCAGGTAGAAATAAACTGTTAAGTTGTGTCTTATACAATTTTGGCTACTCAGTCAGCTAATTGTTAAATACACATTTATTGAGTACTAAGTGAAATTATATAAGTACATTGAAATTTTATGTAAAAGGCCTGAAATACGGTTTTATTTTCATGTAGTAAGTGTATGACAAGCTGTATTATCTTTAAGTTTAAGTAATTGTATTAATTCAGTGGCTAAGAATTAAAATAACAAAGGGATTTTTGAAATTTTCATGAAAAATTGAAGAGTGCATTCTCATCAGTTCATGGTACTTAACGGACACTGTTCTTCCTTAGAACAGCTGGAAAGATGCCAGAAGTCTGTGTGTTAAGATGGCTTTCTTTCACACAGATAAATTCCTAGGTGTGCTAAGTATGTATGATCTTTTAGTATCAAGTACAATACATTATACTAAGGTTGGCAGTACTTCTTTCATGAGAAGTTCCAATATAAGAGTTTGCTAATTAATAGCAAGTAAAATAGTCCTAATGAAAATGACTATAATATCTGTACATTTTGTCCAGGTAGTATTCGCTGATTTTTATAATAGAATATGACTACTAATTTCCAGCTTATGAAGTCCAATCCCAGGTTTAGAAGTAGATTGCCTGGAAGGGGACTACAGAAACAAGAGAAAAATCACTTAAGTGAATTATTATTGTGATTATACTATAAATTACAGTTTGGACAAGTGTCTTTATTAACTCAGTAGCTGGATAACAGTTGAGAAATAATGGATCAAAGAGAAACTACACAACTTTCATGATTTTTCAACAAAACCCTATTGTGATAAAAAATAATCGTTTTGAAATTGAACCAATGACCTCTTTTCACATTTAAAAATAAAGTATATAGTGTTTTTGCATTATGCTGTACATTACAGATGCTAGTACCCCACACAATTTAAGTTATTATACTAAATAATAAGTTCTATCTTTATAAACTAAGTGAACACATTTTTTTTTTTGTAAATCACACAGTATCAACTATTATGTTCCAGTGAATATCGTTCAACAAGTGTTTTCTCTTAGAAGAGACTAGATAGCACAATATACCTTAAAGTCTTGTACTATAATTTTAGATATTTAAAATGCATGGTTAAATTCAGAACTCTGCAGTGGATTTTCAAGAATGTTAGTATTCTCTGCTCATGATCTCAAGACATATTACCTTTACTGGATCTATCATGAAACTTGGTTCTAAAAGACTCCCGTCGCTGTGGTCGTGATCTACTTCATACATATTGTATGATGGATTGCCGATTTCTACATTTATTCCTCCATTGATGATAGGCTGTCTTCTAATTGTCTTTGTTCTATAGTATGTGGACATAAATTTAAATATCAGTTGTGCACAGATTACAAATTAAGTTATGTACTATTAAAACATTTACTGATTTGCTGACATGGTACAACTGATAAATTCTGAATGAAATACAATTGAGGAAATTTAATAGTTGAGATTTATCAAATCAAAAAGAGTAGAAAACTCATAACTTGACTATTTATTTTCTATTAATATGATTGAATAATATGTGAAAACATATTAGAACTAAAATTCTCTGAATACCATACTACATTAATGAAAAATTCACAATTCAATTGTAAGTTAAATTTCAAATGTTTTCTTTGGTATGAAAATTAACCCTAGCAAAATATGATAAAGAAACTTTGAAATGTCTTGTTCATAATCTTGAACTCAATGGCTAGAATCTTAATTCACAAATTCTAATGTTCCAGATTAATCCACATCTATACAGCTGCACAGTTATATAAATTGAAACACTTTCATTTGGGAGAAAATAAAATAAAATAAATACACATTACCCATTACAAATATAATTTATGGTATACTTGCATAGTACATAATTGATACCAATAATTATATAAAATAAAGTGATAAGGCAATCTTCATTGTTTATTCAAGGGAAGAGCATTAGAAGTGTAAATTCTACCAAAATTGTCAATGATATGTCTATGTTGGTTTCATTATAACATATATATGGAGTGATTCTGTCATATAACATGAAGGAACACTCATGTAATTTTAAGTGAAATAGGGGTAAACAAATTGAGAAAAAGGTTTTTTTTTGTTTTTTCGAGATGGTTTTTAATTGGAATAATTAATCCTGTTTCTAAGAAAAATAAAACATAACATTTCTGCCACTTTCATATGACTCAGTCACTGCACATGAATCCAGAGCATGGCATCTTACCTTCTTTTTCTCTTACAAAGCACTAAACCAATCACTAGGGTGGTTACTAAGGTCACCAAGAGGACAAGAGGCACAATGATAGCAATGCTCCCTGGAAAATAAATTGATTCATAGAAGAACAAATAAACAAAATGATATAAAGCTTGGTATAAATAAACTGTCACACTAAATAATTTCACCGTTAATATGAATAAAAATAAAGCATGAAACAGATGTTTGTATTCTGAGGTCATAACTATTTTAACAAAAATTCCCTATCAAAGAGCCTGTTGAGATGCTTGGTTATATATCTTTTGTTTATATATTTCATTTAAAGACCATATATTTAGAGTTAATAACTTTGATTCTGAATTACTGATCATCATCATATATATGATCAGGAAATGATGAAAGTACACATTATAAGTCAATGATGTCTGAATATATTTGCCTTAAATTTCATGGACTACATTCCCGCAAACTAAGTTATTGTTCTGTAAAATACAATTAAAATTAGCCATAGTGTCTGTGGCCAGTCAAACGACAACATGGGAAACTGCAAATAATAGTTTGATTTGATTAGGCATAGACATAAGCATCAGTTTCATGAACTACTTTGGAGAGAGACCTTGAGTAGGTTACCTGAACTCTGACTGTTAAATGAGCAACAAGAAGAATAATTTAGGGATTATTCTGACACCCTTTCATGAACTCAACATTCAGGTACACCTAAATGGTACATACATGTAAACAGTTATACACATAAAACAAGATGAAAACATTCCAAAAATTTTAAGAAGAATCAGATAGCTGTTAGTTTGTTTATCAAATAAATAAATAAATAAATAAATAAATAAATAAATAAATAAGCAAGTGTCTCCAATCTCAAATGCAGAATAATGTCAGAAAAATATTTTTGGAGCTTCAATTTATGTTGAAAAATGTTTACTTTTTGTTTTTATGTTCATGAAAATGACCTTAGGGTTTATAATTTTAACATTCTTCTTTAAATGTTGTTTCTAATTTTTCTACATCTGATCATAGGAAAGAGAAATCAGAGAAACATTGTTTTTTTTCCATAGGATATGTGGTGCGGCAGTGATTTTTTTTAGACACAGATACTTCTAGAATCACTACACTGTGCTGGTACTATAACTCTAGGATGGTATGCTAAGATTATACACCATGAATGGCATGAAGAAGCTGGATGCAAATGCCATTTTAAAGCAGGAATATTATGTAGCATTCCTAGGCAGACAATACTAATTTTTTTCCAAGGCTAACAGCCAACACACATGAAACTAGGCTTTCTGTAGACATTCAACAAATTAGCTTACCTGACAAGTGACCCAGATATAATACAATTCAAATTTTAACTAAAATTTAAATATCACAAACATTTATGCATAGAATATCAAAGCTTATTAAAATATAGAAAATTTCCTCTTCATATGCATGTGCATATTAAATACTGATGCAGTTGAAGTTAATCATCACATTATACACAATGTGCAATCACTATATCAAAGTGATTGAGGTTTCATAGTTACTTACTGAGGATACAAAAGAAAGATTGTTGGAGATCAATTACCAAAATATCTTTAGATGTTCATTAAAAAAATCACGTATGTCAGCATCCCACCCAGCTTATAACCTGGAGAAATATGCATTGAGAGATATATCTCTACACACGACTTTCATTTTTATTCACTTAAAACATAAAACTCATTTTGTTCTTCCATGATATCTTGGCTATACAACTTGGTGAGTTCAATATTACATTTTACCTTTGTTTCAGAGGAGGTGAACATTATGGATATATATAATTTCTCAGCCATTAATGAAGACAGAATACTAGGCAGCTTTGATGTAATTAACAGTTGTTTATAAACTTTACATATGAAGAAACAAGCTTGATTCCTATTAATATATGGTCTCAACTGGTTGATAACTTGACAGATATCTTCACTTCATTACACATTCTTTTTCAATAAATGCTTAGAATATCAGTAAATGTGTAAAGCCAACCAACACTAGATTCAAAGTATGCAGCATTTCTTCATTCTCGTTGAAAATGTAAATTATTTATAAATTTATACATTTACCTGTTCTCCCTAGTTTCTGCCATTCCATAAGTTAAAATATTAATTATGCATGCAAGAAAACTAAGCATCTCTTTTTCTTTTAATTTCCCCACCACAGATGGTAACTGTAATCCCTATACATTACAGAGCTCTGTTTAAAAGCCCAGACATCTGGTATGTTTATGCAACCAATCAAGGTAACTGCAATAATGTTTAATGTCGGTAATAAATAATATAGACAGCATTTTGTTTTTATTTTTATAAAACATTATTAGAAACAACCGATATTATAAATGTTTTAGAATTTTAAAATATATAGTTAATCAAGAGCTCTTTGGCTTGTTTGTTATCTTACCAAAGTTTATTTTTATTATTATTTATTACTTATTGTTTTTATTTTTAGATTCCTGTTTTCATCTTAATGAGAAAGAAGTGCTGTGGATTTGGGTGAGTAGAAAAATGAGGAGGAACTGGGTAGATTTGGTGAAGAAGAACATCAGAATATATTGTAATAAAAGATCTATTTACAATAAAAAATAAGTTTACAGTGTGCTAATCAGTAAACATATTTTTAGCATGTAAGAATCCAACCTATGAAAAGAACATGAAAAGCGATTTAAAAATGATGGGAAGGGTGAGCGAGCAGAGGGAACTAGCTCAGTAATGTCATAATGAACAAAATAAGATTTTGTTTGTAACGTATTTCTGGATACTTAGTCTTCCCTGGAAGAGGCAGCCCTGAATCTCTCCTGAAGCCACACTGTGTCAAGCTGCTTCTTTTCCAATCATACTAGCAATGTTAACTTGGACAAATTGTTTTAGGTTATTCAGTTATAATGTACATGTTATCTTTGGTCATCACATATTGGTGTAGCTATCACTATCCTGATAATGTAGAGAGAGTTTTATACATGCTTAAGAAATGATTACATTATAACACACTGTGTGCCCATATTTTACACACACACACACACACACACACACACACACACACACACACACACATATATATATTATATATAAACTTTTACTTCTCTTTTCTCTGCAAATAGTACAGTTGTTAAAATGACCTGAGGCCCATATGTTGAGTTCTCATTTAACAAATACATCTTAACATGAACTTTAACTTTGCTTTATGAATATGTATGCACTTCCTCTCATGGCACTTGACATATATTAGATAATGAAACAAACAGCTTCATTAAACATGGCATCTTGTGGGCATAGTGGTGAATGCTTTCAATCCAAGCACAGCATTTGGGAGGCAAAGACAGATAGACCTCTATGATTTTGAGGCCAGCCTGCTTTACATAGCGAGTTCCAGAACAGCCAGGGATACATAGAGATCCTGTCTCAAAACAACAACTACTACTATAACAACAAAAAGCATGGCATCTTAAATACTACCTTATAAAAAGGTAGATATTGCCCTGGGGATATAAAGGATGAATATCCAGCTAGTCTGAGCCTCATAAGAATTATCTTTTGACAACTTAAGAATGGGTACTCTTCAGGCCCTAAGAGAGTATGAAAACCCAGGCGATTAAAATGAAGCACTAACTAACAACCAGGTTGGGGTTGGGAGTTAGGATGTGAATAGTTAGGAGGACATGTGACATACAAGAAAATAGAGGGGCTATTAGGAAGGTATGTGCAAGACATATAAATGAGCTGGTAATTTATACTACTGAAGAAAAAGAAACAATGTTGAAAATGAAGAAATACATTATGATTGCATTTTTTGGTTTAATTTAAGAGATAGAAAGCAAAGTTCATATATAACTTGTGCTGTTCTGGTGCCTAGGTCAATTTTGCAGCCTTCTAAAATGTTAGTTGTCTGGGTGGTGAAACGCAAGGAAAATCTGGGTATATACTGAGCTTGAGATTCTTGAGGAGTATAGGGTGTAAGTCTCAGACTCAGGAGAAGATAGGAAGATTCTAGGAGTTTCACATAATTAGCACAGGATTGACAACTGAGGTCAGCAAAACAGGGCTTGCCAAGGATGCTAAATTGAGAGACAGGGGCAGTACATATAGCCATAGCCATAGGAGAGAACACGCCCAGGGAAAAGGAGCAGATGGTGAGCTATCCACAGTGAATGAAAGCAGAAGTGTCATAAAAGGAAGTCTGAGTTGCCTTAAGAGAGGGAACTAATGTGAAAAGTTTAGAATCATGACGCTAAAGGGAAGGGATTATTTATCTGTTTATAATTGCAACATTATCTCACTATGCACTTTTAGCTGGCCTCAAACATACTATCTAGCCCAGGTGGTTTTCAATCCTCTAGCAATTCTCCTTCCTCTGCATCCCAGCTTCTGGAATTACGGGTACACATTGCCATGCCTAAGAAAATAGCATCTTTCTTATTGCTGAAGTTATAGTAATAAATAAATAAATAAAATGTGAGCATAAATTAGGCAAGTTTTGGCATATTAGAGGATAGTCTACATTTTAATACATGCTTATAGAGATAAAATGTCTTTATATAAAAAGATTAGAATGCATTCTCAAAAGATATTGTGAATTGCTGTGAAAACTACAAAGAAAGTATTAAATATACATTCCAGCTAAGCCAAGCTAACTATGAAGTGGCTGCAAGAATTTGCCATTCATCCTGGGCCAGTTCCACTCTGTCCCCTCCCCTTGTTCTGCAGCCCCTGGAATCAGTGACTTTCCTTCCTTTGGACATCTTTCTACTCCCAGAGCTGTCGTACCTCATGCTTCTGAACATCTGTTCCTTTTAATATTTCCAAATAAAAACCCTCTGTAACCTCAGTCAAACTCAGCCAGGTTCTATTTTGGCCCCCTTTTCACAGAGAAATAACCAGATCTCTTAATTGAGTATACACTCACATATTGTTTTAAGTCTCCTGTATCCTAATAGAGCCTAAGCTTCATTATTCACACAGAGCCACCCATCTTACTTGTTGCCCCATCTCCAGGGTGTACTACAGTGTTTGAGACTTAGTTCAGTTTTTTTTTTTTTTGTTTTTGTTTTTGTTTTTTAAATCGTGGCTTTGGGAGAATTGGAAGGGAAATGTCATCATATCAGTAATATTTCCATATTTGCATATTTCACAGTCTTGGTATCATGTAATCAGATTTTTTTGTATTAAAATATAACAGATGGCATAAAATAAATAAGGATGATTCAGGAAAGAGTTGAAATGATATACCTCTTGCCACAGTAAAGGCAAGACCTTTCCAATATTGCCCTCACAAAAATACTGGGTATATTTTATCTTAATTTTAGCACACACTACAAATAGCACAATTCAAAATTTGAGTGTCACTGCCTCTAAAATTTTATGTGAATTTAAAATAGGAATATGAAATGACATCTCTTATTCTGAGTTTGAAACTATTCAGACAAGACAGAGTAGCTTTTCAAGTAGAATCTGAGCACAAAGTACTAGAATAACAGTTCTGCACAATTTTTCAAGCTGTTTTTTCAGCGTTTGAAGCACCAAGACCCAGAAGATACCTGTAGTGCTACTTGGAGATGAATATGAAAGCTATGCATGAATTAGGGAGCAAATCTTCATGCAGAGAGGCAAGAGATGTCAAAATAAGGCACCACTCTTCTAACCAGGACAATGTTTATGTAGCTGCATGTAGTGATTTGAATGAGAAAGGCCCCAGTGAGGCTCAGATGTTTAAACACTTGATCTCCATTTGGTGGCACTTTGGATAGGTTTAGTATGTGTGCTCTTGCTGGAGGAAGTGTGCCACAAGGATGGCTTTGAGGTTTCAAAGCCACACATCATTCCATGTTCCTTCTATGTTCCATGTTTTCAGTTCAAGAGGTGAGGCCTCAGCTTCCTGCTCCAGCCACCATGCCTACCACTGGCTTCTTCCACTCTATCATCATGAACGTCAACTCTCTGTATCCACAGTTCAAATAAATAGTTTCTTCCGTGACTTTGGTCATTGTGTTTTATCACAGCAATGGGTAAGCAGCCAATACACTGTGCTTATTCACTGTTTTATTTGGAAGTTTAACATGCAATCACAATATTCTTCATGGACAAATGACTTCTGCTTATGGTTGAGGAGTACTCAACAAACATTGAAAATCATGGGATTTTTCCCTGAGATAAGAAGAACAACACCCCTACTTCAGCAAGCTGTAGTTCCCCTCTTCAGAATAACTGACACAAACTTGTTTTGTTATTTGTTTTGACTTTTTATATTTTTAGTTGTTTTTTTTTTTACTTGGAAACATCTAACAATAAGCCTTCTTTAGTTATAAGCTGCCTATAATTAAAAGTACTGAATGATTAGCCAGGTAGTGATAGCACATGGCTTTATTTTCAGCACTCAGGAGGCAGAGGCAGGCTGATTTCTGTGAGTTCAAGGCCAGCATGGGCTACAGAGTGAGTTCCAGGACAGGTTCCAAAGCTACACAGAGAAACCCTGTCTTGAACAACAACAACAACAACCACCAGGTCCTGGACTTGTTGCATGAGTTAGCTGTTTGAAACCTGGGACTTATGCAGGGACGCTTGGCTCAATCTGGTAGGAGGGGACAGGACCTGCCTGGACTGAGTCTATCAGGTCGATCCCAGTCCTCGGGGGAGACCTTGATCTGGAGGAGGTGGGAATAGGGGGTGGGCTGGGGGGAAGGAGAGGGGGGTAGGAAGGGAGAGAACAAGGGAATCTGTGGCTATTATGTAGAATTGAATAATATTGTAAAATAAATAAATAAATAAAACAACAAAAAAAGAAAAAAGTGTTGAATAATTGGCACCCAAAATAGGAGATCATTGTTGTATATTTTATAATATCAAACATAATTAAATTGCCTTGGTAGAATAATTGAACTTGATATGGCTTTCTGTGAGAAAACACAAATTCAGGAAGTTGCATAGATCTTTAATGTTACTTTCTTCTAAATGAACACCATTCCCTGAGCATGGCTTTCATCCTGTGGGCTGGAACAACATTGTTGAACAACCTACAAAATCACTGTATGAGCATGGATGAAAAACCATGGTAATCTTGCAGCAACCTGGGTATTTACATCCATGAAGTAAGAATTTGAACTGTGAACTAACCATTTCTTCTTACTTTTTTTTCCTATTCTCTTGCAGTATAAGTGTAGTGAATTTCTAATTAAAACAACAACAAAAAACATGTTGAGGTTTCTTCCTGCACTGTTGCTCTGGGTATCTAATGTGAGGCTCTCAGAAGTACTCTCTAGCACTCAGAAGCAAGTTCAGTCATCTTCTAATAAAACCATTGCTTGGGGAAGGTAGCTCCTTTTGTGATAATGTAAGGATTGAATAGTGAAGGCCCTTTCAATATCCACTGATGTTTCTATTAATTATAGACTTTCAGAGAAAGAAGAAGGGAATGTCTCTGAAGTCAGGACAGCACTACTAGGAACATCTCCTCACACCTTAC
Organism: Peromyscus leucopus; assembly: GCF_004664715.2. Taxonomy (NCBI): domain Eukaryota; kingdom Metazoa; phylum Chordata; class Mammalia; order Rodentia; family Cricetidae; genus Peromyscus; species Peromyscus leucopus. The sequence continues at coordinate 18,621,033 of NC_051066.1, forward strand.
GTCCTGTTTCAGGGCTGTTTTCTGTAATCTGACATATTTTCTTCCAGAGGAGGCTGTTGCCCATGCAAATGTTTGGATGTCTCACTCACAGTGAAAATACCTGGAACTTCCTTCTCCAAACCACTTTCTATGATCCAAATTTTCTCTGAGTATAGCCTTTATGAAGAATTTAGAAAATTCGATAGACATTGTACTCTGGTTCATTATTTCCTTTTAGAAAGTTTCACTAATGTTTGAAATCCTTTTTCCTGTCAAAGAATCTGTACTTTTCCTAAATGAGACCCATAAGAAACTTTCCTGAAGGAAGGATAAACACACCTCACCATAGCAATGTTGCCTTTATGGTTCTGTTGTCTACAAGCTGGCAATTTCAACTGCATGCTACTATTTTTAAATGTTCTTAATGATTAGTAAGGTGTTTAAATAGTTTACAACATCACTTTTACATCAATGCTCCTTAAAAAATTTATAATAATATTATTTTGAGTTCTAAACTCGGCAAAAAGAACAAATATTCATTTTTGTCTGTCTCTCTTTAGTGTATAAAATTAGTCTAAGTAAATCTGTCATATATAACCTGTTATAAACCATTTCCCAAGTTCTAGCACTCTAGTCCTCCCTGTCATTATGTTCCTGTATTCACAGCTAAAACACTACAATGAAAATCCAAGTGCTCTGTGACCAAAGAACACATACCTCACCTATTCAGATTACAGTATTTATGATCAAGATAGACTTTGTGAACAGTGGTTCTCAACCTGTGGGTCCCAACCCCTCTGTCCAACCTCTATTTCTAAAAATCTTCATATTAAAATTCATAACAGTAGTAAAATTACAGTTATGAAGTCACAACAAAAATAATTTGGGGATAGTGGATCATCACAACATGAGGAACTGTGTTAAAAGGTAGCACTAGGAAGGTGGAGAACCACTATTTTAGAAGTATATACCATTTTTACAAAATGCTCATAGTTATTACAACTTACAAGTGTTACAAATTTGGAAACTCTTGCTTGGAAAATAGAGACACTATTTGGAAACATGAGTAAGGAATAAGTAAATAAAAAGCATCACAGCCTATTACTAATATACAAAAATCATATAATCTCAATTTTCATGTTTTCTTTGCCATTTATATGTATTGAAATATTATGATTATTGTTCATGTCTCCTGAAGTGAATCACCAAAGTTAAGGTTTGTCATCAGTGATATAGTTTTCCTCCTCTATGCATATTCTCACTTGTTTCCCATTATGGACTTTGCAATCTCCTAATGCAAGGTCAAATTATGTGACAATATATATGAATAATGACACTTTTTATGTCTTATTTTGAAAAAATTTACACTTTGTTGTCACAGAGTAGAGAAGAACACACAATGTTGATTGAGGAAGGTCTGCTCTGAGATGGCAGTGTTATAAACAACAGATGATACATCCATATATTATTATATATATTGACATTTAAAGAGATAGAACCCCTTACAAAGTTTGTTTGAAAATTTACTTCTTCATAATCTGACCAATCAGGTTTCATTTTCAACAGTACCTCAAAGGTGTCAAGACTATATTTTCTCTAATTATATGAGATTATTATTACTATAACTTGAAGTCTCATATCCCTCAATGACTACCTAAAAGATGAAGTGGCTTCTATAGTTTCTAGACAGAAATTTTATTCTGTGGCACTTACTTGTGCTGATGTGTTCAGACTTGCTGCTCTTGGGGGCTGGCCTCTCACATTGTGTACCTGACCAATTAGTGGAGCATCTAGAAAGATCCAAACAACAACGAAAACAGCAAGGAATCAGTAAATAACAAAACAAGTTAACACAAAACAAGTTAAGTGCAGAAACTTAAAACAAAACTTCTTTGAAACAAGAGACAATCATTACAGATTCATCATGATCAAGGACTTTTTGACTAATTAGCTTCACATTTTCAGTATGCTACAGCTAACTTCAATTGAATAGCATTTGTTGGAATATGTAAAAGAAAATAAATCAAGCAACTACTGCATCAATATTGAGTGTGCATATTAAACAAAACCTTTTTTATTAGGTTTCTGCAGTTTGTTCACCTGTTGTTTAAAGTCGAAGGTGTAAGTAACTACTAGACATCAAAGTGTTGGACTTTGAATAACTATAGATATAGAAATATTACAGTAATCCGAGAAAGGAAAAAACAATGCTTTCCTTTGTTAAATAACATGTTTATTAATAGGAGTTCAAATTAATGTGCTCAAGATTTCACAGCAAGAAGTTGTTTCCCCTATATTGGTAGCACAACACTGTTGACGTAAGTTTAGAGGAGAACAAGAGGGGTAGATTTGATGAAAATCTATTCTTAACACAAAGCAGAAGTATCTAATTGGGTGATTAAAAAAAATGAACATGTGTTATTTTCCCTGAGTGTGCTAACTGGCTAACAGAAATGTCTCTGTGAATCTGTCAGCATCAAGCCAAACAGAAACAATATCTTCGGCCTCACTTCTTACATAAAATGACTTTCAAATATCACCATATCAGAATAGTTGAATCTCTCTCAATGTAATGTGCACTATATATCTACAATACACAATTTTTGTCACAATTAATTCATATGAATAATGTTGTTTTCCAAATTAAGATTCTATCACATAGTGTGCATTACTTTTGATATCTGTAAAAAAAAGTATTGGCTCTCATAAAACTTGGTTACATTCCATAAAACCATCATACCCAATGAATTCAAACCATGAACAAAAACTGGTTTCAAACAAAGCACAGGATCACCAGCATAATGGCTTTTTTTTAAGTATATAGTTATTTGATTAATAATGATAACATTAAATTATGAGCATGAAACATGGTTCAAATGAAAATTAATATCACTATGTTATGATTCAAGCAATTACTAAGTTTTGTGTTATTACCTCATAGAAGGCTTATATGAAGTTAATTTTTCTGCACATAGCATTTGTGATAGGACTATATTATATGTAAATAATTGAAGAAGATAAATTAAAATCCAGGTCTACAGATCTTTTTGTGAGATTGAATCAGTGTAATGCAAAAGGCATACAAAATTAGGATAAAATGGACAATGAATGAAATGCCCAGGTTTGTATAACGTTTGGTTGTTTCTCATATACGCTTTTATAGATATTTGACCTAGAAAAACTCTTACAACTATTCCCAGGTTCTAATTATCAACACAGTCCACAGATAACTCAAAAAAAAAAAAAAAAAAGATGCTTGGTGACATTTTGCGAACATATTCTTGAAGCAAAGTATAATTGTTGCAAAACTTTTCATTTTATGTAACTTTACATCTTTCAAATTGTCCTAATTGACCACTGAGAATGTTTTATATTACTCAGTGCCAAATTTGTACTTTGTTATAAAGCTGACATACACACATAAATGTGTGCAGCTATATTGAATTGTTTTTCAAACTACTGAGATTTACTCTTTACATCACCTTATTTTAAAAAGTAGAGTGGGGTTTACATTAAAATATGAAAATAACATTTGCTAAGTTTTATGGTTCTTCTAGAGGAGCAGTTCTTAACCTATGTGTCATGACCCCTTTGGAGGTTGAGCAACCCTTTCACGGGGGGTCACATATCAGATATTTACACTATAATTTATAACAATAGCAAGATTACAGTTATGCAGTAGAAACAAAAATAATTTTATGGTTGGGGGTCACCACAACATTAGAACTGTATTAAAGGGTCGAATCATTAGAATGGTTGAGAACCACTGCTCTAGAGATAAAGATCTCTGAGGTCATCATAATGACTGAAATGACAAAGTGAAATTACCTGGAAAATGGTGGATCAAATGCTAATTGAGTAGATTATGTTCTGACAAGAACACAATATATCTTATATATTTTATGGTGTTAAGAAAACATGTTTTATAGCCTAAAGATAGCAGACTGTGAAACAGAAGATGGAAATAAGAACAGAGGGCACTTATGAAAGTCCTTCAGGTCTTTAAGTAGGACAGATGACATTTGTTAACAGTATGGTCTAATTTATCCATGACTTGAAGCCTAGTACTTACTTCAGGTAAGGAAGTCACATGCTCATGTTCTTTAAATTTCTTACTTTTAAAGTTGGAATACATTTAAGTTCCAAATCTACAGGGGATATTTTACGTGGGGATGACTCTCAGAGATTACACTAAAAATAATTATTTTTTAACAGTAATACATCTTAATCAGTGATGCCAACCTTGCAATTTTTCCCTATATTTCTTATAAAGTAATGTTTTACAGCCAAAGATAAAATAGGATATGTTTCACTGTCTCCCTTTGTTCCAGACTTGAAAATAATCTCTTTGAGATATTAAATCAAATAGAAATCATTATTCTTGTTGCCTACCTTATAAAATTACAACCTAAGACATTTGCTGCTCCAGAAGTTTCTCTTCCAGTGGGTGATTTAAAACCAAGCATTTTAAAACCATCTTTATAGAATTTAATAAATCTTCATATCTAAGTAGAATGCAATGATCAAGGCCATTAATGGCCCAGTACTGAAGAAAAGGAATGTGCAGATCATCAAAATTTCCTGTCCAATTCCTCACTGAATTATTTGCATAATCATACTGACTATAATTTCTCTGGCATCTCTTTCCCACTTTCTTTATTCATCAAGCAAATTTCCTCATCCAAGCTTTAGCCATCTTTGAATCTATACAACTGCAAATCACTGCTACCTCTGTTCATCTGAGAATAAATATCTGCAAGTTAGACTCACCACCACATACACCTGCATATCATTAAGTATCTTATAATTATGGCTAGAGATCCACATGCTAGCAATGTTAATCTCAGAGAAGCAATACATAACATACTTCAATAAATACAATTATTATACACAGAGTATATTCTTATAGCAAGTTTTACTTAATCATTTTTTATTGTTAGGCTCAGAACAATAGTATACAAGCCCAACATGACCGATCAAAAGTTAGCTAGGTGACTATCTGTCCTTTACATAGTATCTACAAAAAACAAAATGAGTTTACTCAATCAGTTTTAAAAATTACTTCTCATCTAGATTTTACCATATAAAATATATTTATTTAGCTTAACATGACATCATAATTTATATAAATATTGTATAGTTTTACTGTTTTTGTTTCAATTATATCCCTGCAGTAGAAGATGTTGTCCTTAGTAAAGACAATGTTGCTCAGATGTCATACATAACCAACACTGCAGATTGTCAAAGCAAACTTGTATATATGGAAAAAGATGTCTTCAAAATAGAAGTTAATATTTAATAAAAATATCACCTATAATTAAATTGTTAAAATAGTCACAATTACAAACTAGTAGAGAGATTCTTTGTAAAGAGAATTAAGGTTAGTTATGTACTACTGAGTATATATTCAAGTTTTCAGGTATGATCTTCATAATAACAGTAATAAATTCATATGATCTGTTCCTGTTATTTTGCAGAAATATGGTCTAGAATCATCTACTTTAGGAGAACTTCAAAACAAAATAACTAGATTAATAAATGCTTTTTTTAATTTTCATCAAATTTAAAGGTCATGGAATTATTCTGGCCACAGTGAAATTCAATGGTGAACCTTAAAGCAATTGAAACTATATTTCTCATCATTGAATGTGTGAATTTTTCCTTTAAGTATCATGATAGACATACTCTGAAAGGAAAAAAAAAATCTTAATTTAACCTATGTTTCTCTATTTAGGAATTAATGAAGCAATTAAGAAATTCTACATGTGTTATATGCGTCTCAGTGCTTCTAAATCTCATTCAATAAAATTAAAAACATGACTATCTACCACACATCATCAGATTTGTGCAACAATGTTTACATATAGTAAAATTTATACAAATTATGTAATTTGAAAAATACTTAATAATTCTCTAAATAAATTTGGCTCTGAACCTTAGGAACCCAAAATTAGCAAATAATGCTCCACTTTCTATTTTCTGTGGAGTTCCTAACATCTTTTCTAACTTTATGTTGAAGATTGTATTACTTCATAATGCAAAATCATTTCCTGCAGTTTTAGATAGATATTTATTCAATTTAATTTCTGTCAAAGCCCTTTCCATCTGTCAATGTTTCATGGCCTTAACAGGTAAAATTATCTCATGTATTCATAAGAATACTTTAATATTATATTATAAAAGTTCCCTTCTCTTTAATTTGAAATTTTGCCTCAGTTATGATTATCATTTTCTGAACTTCATACCCTGTCCTCGATAGATGTTATTGTGGAGTGCTGCTCTATAGTTGGACACATTAGTATATTTGTGGTTACAGCCATTTAAGTTAGTGTAAGCCAGAAGGACTGTTTGAGACCAAGTGTTTCAAAGCATCACGGGCAGCATAGGCGGACCCGATAGCAATGCACTTGTGTCCAGCTTCCATATTATCTCTAGGAAGATAATGGTGCATAGTCAAATAAATTTTCCAACCAAGCACAAGGAGTAATTGGCAGGAACATCATGAAGTTATTTAATGGTACTTTAAAAACGATAACCCCTGGGCTGGAGAGATGGCTCAGCAGTTAAGAGCACTGACTGCTCTTCCAGAGGTCCTGAGTTCAATTCCCAGCAACCACATGGTGGCTTACAACCATCTGTAATGAGATCTGGTGCCCTCTTCTGGCCTGCAGTCATATATGCTGTATACATAATAAATAAATAAATAAATAAATAAATAAATAAATAAATAAATATAAAAAATGACTATTTAAAAAAAAACAATAACCCTGGAGGAGCTTGGTCCTTCTTCTACTGAATGTATCAGGCTTTGCTGACTCCCCATGGGAGCCCTTACCCTTTTGGAGGAGGGGATGGGGAGTGGGTTGGGTGGGAAAGCTGGCAGGGAGCAGGAGGAGGGATGAGAGGAGGATCTGTGGTTAGTATGTAAAATGAATAAAAACATTTCTTAAATAAAAAAAACATTTTCATAGGATAAAGTCCATGACCTACCCAGCAACAGTCCTAGGGCAATATGGCATTACTAAGTGTGATACCATGATAACAGCACATTGATAATAAAAAATCTATTTATTTAAACAATTAAAAAACAATGACACCTAATTATAGCTCAATGCATTAGGAAAATTGTTTACAATTTTTTTTTGCTTAAGACAGTACAAGATTTTTCATAAGAATTCAGAACACTAAAAAACACATTTTTTTAAAGTAAATTTGCAAGAATTCCTGCACCAGTTCTTAATGTTTCATTCTCTGTCCTACAGTACAGTGGGGGTTTCAATATTTTCTCTCATACCAACCTGAACCTTCAGTTGGGATTGCAGTATACCATAAATGTGTCTAACATGTTTTGTAGGGGTTTTGTTTTTGTTTTTTTGAGATAGGGTACCGTGAATCCCACCAGGAGGATCTGGAATTTACTAAGAAGTGTAGTTTAATTCAGTCGATTAGCTCCATGAAATTAAAAAGTGCTAGTATAAATGACATATATGACATGCATGAATTTTGAAATTAATCTGGCCAGGGTTGAAATCTAGGCCCTTATTTCATCCCATTACAGGTTTCTCATCTCTCATGAGGGATTAAACATCCTCCCTTCTAGGTCAAATGATCCCATAGATCCAGCCGGCCTTAGCTTGGACCACTATCCTTTAAGTCCACTTACATTTTACATGTTTACCCTCTCTCATTCACATTCTTCTTTCCTCCTTTCCATTTTTTTCCTTTTTCTTTTGCTGTTTTTCAAAGCAAATTAAACATTATAAAACATAATGACTTTAGGTTTCTTGAAAAATTAAGACTAACAAATATGAATGTTATTTGTATTTAATATTAATAATGTTCTGACTGTTGTGAACATTAAATGTACAGATTACATCAGCCTATTAGTATTAATATAATCACATTAATATTTACTGTGTTGATAAAATTGAAATATTACTATGATTGTAATTCTTGATTTGTATTCTCAGTAGAAAAAAAATCTTAGGTATATGTTTCTCTAGTGATTTAATGGGATGACTGTTTTGCTACTATTTTGGTATTAAAAAAAAGAAGTAAATTTTTTTCTGCATGATTATAACATGAAGAGATTTTCCCTTTAAACTAATGTGGTTGGTAAAGTACAAGAAGCAATCTTTCATGAGAACCGCACAAAGTTACTGTGGAATCAAGCACTACATTAAAGGTAGATTGACACAATTTTGTCCTTTTGTTCAATTATGAAATATAGGAAGGAAATAAAACTTTATTGTTATAAACATATGAAACTTGGAGCTGTTAAACTAGTAGACATCTAAGAAAAGCACACAAGTAGATAGTTAAAAAGTTGAATAGGTAAGTAATAGTTATACAAATATCTGTACTGGTTTTGTTTCTTTATTCTGACACACTTATTATATTAAAAAACAAGAAAATGTTATGACATCAAAAGGAATAATGGGATCACATCCAATCTGCAAATGAATACATACATGATATGAATCTTTACATTTTAATTATTTTATATACCTGGTGATATAGCTCAACAGTAAGGTTGAAAACAGTAAGAAAAAAAAATCTGTTTTTTCTTAATACCAGGGCTCAGTTCCAAGCACTCTCATGGCAGACACACAACCATCTGTCACTGAAGTTCTGATGCTCTCTTCTGATATATGCAGATACCATGGTACATGATGCCCATCCATATATGCAGACAGGCAAAACACTCACATATTTAAAACAAAAATATTTTTAAAATCTTTAAAAAATTCTAACACATGAAGACAATTTTTATGTATTATTGGGTTAATTTGATATTTCCATACTTGTAAAGATTATAATTTTATAGCAGTTCAAACACATCTTTTCAAGTGTTTATCAGTCTGTCTTAAAAGAAAATGAGAGGAAGATACATGGGGGATGGGGTTGGGGAAGAAGAGGAGGCCTCCGCAGGTGGTCTGATAGAGAGCTTGGAGTAGGGAGTGAGACTGGGGCATTGGATTTGTAGGAGAGAAGAGAGACTTGAATATCTGTGATCAGTCTACCTGATTCTCTGGTCAACATAGCTAGTTGGACCACAGAGGGTGCCTGATGATGTAATGGTCTGAGATAAATGGGATGACTTGGGGCAAGGAAGTGGGGAGGAGGTCTGTGTGATCTTCTGGATTTTCTGGCCACAGCATGTGGTTTGCTACAGAGCTCAGGATGATTGAATTTGGAGAAGAGGTGGACAGATGAAGAAATGAATGTGAAAACTTTCAAAATTCTCTTTTATCCTTTGAAAATAAGTAGCATATTAATGTTATCTATTATATATACACTTATATCTCCTTAGTAAACAGAGTGACTATCTTCTCAGGGTACAATCTGGAGTTTAAGCTTGGGCAGGAAAATATGATGTGTGTGGTATCTATTCCAGGTACCTTGAAGAACATGACCAAAGCAAGAACAAGTCATAGACTGGTTTCTGGGATGGTAAAGGACAGATATTGATGTGGCAAGCTATCTTGGGTTTTGCAGTTCCAAACAACATGCAAACTTCACGTTTTCTGCTTTGAAAATGCTCCAAGGGGCAGAAACAAATCAGTAACATGCAGTGATCTGATTGAAGTGTGGACACGCCACACTGCTAAAGTTCACCTGCTTAATATCATTCTGGAAATGTGAGGGTTGTTTGGAGTCACTCTGAAATTCTCTTGGACTCTTCTTGGCTCTCTAGAGAATCCTGGTCTGCATGAAGAAGGTTTCTGCCTGATAGCCAGACCTCCGGAGCCCAGGCTGCAGATTGCCTTCTGTAAGGCTATGAATGTTAGCAGTCAGGCCTTAGCCAGGCCTGGAAATACAGAGGAATAGTATCTACTTTTGTAAAGCACGACAAAAACAGAGCCCTTTACCTTCCTTCCAAAACCTTAGCCACATTTTCTCAAACATCAACTATAAATTCCATCTGTTTTATTCCCTCTAAGGAGTGGGAAAATAATCTTGTGCTTCTAATAAGATCATTATATTAGAATAATTGCAAATGCAAAAAAAAGAAAAAAAAAATCGAGAATGCACATCACCTGCTGCTGTGGTGCCTGGCCCTCAGTTTCCCACAAGCTCATGTTGGAGAGGCACAAACTTTCACTAACTGCTTTGGCTATTTCTCTAAAGCCAATTTCTGCCTTGTTTTTTAGGGTCACAAGAGGCTTCCAACTTTCCACTTCTTTCACTGCCCTCTCTGTGGTCATTACTGTCAAGGCCACCATACTGCAAACTGATTGGTTGCTGATGAGATATATCTTTTTTTTTTTTTTTTTTTTTTTTTTTGGTTTTTCGAGACAGGGTTTCTTTGTGTAGCTTTGCGCCTTTCCTGGAACTCACTTGGTAGCCCAGGCTGGCCTCGAACTCACAGAGATCCGCCTGCCTCTGCCTCCCGAGTGCTGGGATTAAAGGCGTGTGCCACCACCGCCCAGCCTTATCTTTCTTTCACTGGCAAGCACATCCTTTTGCTGTGAAATTCCCACTTAGTTTCCCTTTTGTTTTCGGACTTCTGAGAGCAAGATTTTTATCAGTTTCTGATCATTTTCAAGCTAGTCAAAAATATTTTTACACTTCTGGTTTTTAGAGTTGTCCACTATTTGGGAAACAATATTCTATGTGATTTATATAGGTTATGTTTTTTAATTCTCACAACAGTCTCAGGAAACTGACCAAAGCAGTATATTTACAATAAGACACTAAGAGATACAGGAAGATAAAATTGAACAAATTGAAACCTCAACAAGTAAAGTCTACCATTCTGTTTTTGTTCTATTTACTAGGAAATCCATTAGTCATTTTTAACTTGAATAAAGCCTTTGTCTTCTTTTATATTGAAAATTAGGATCCATTATTAAATGCATTTTAGAAATCCATGGCATTTTCTAGTAGAGTGGTTTTCAATCTTTCTAATGATATGACCCTTTTATACAGTTCCTCATCTTGTAGAATCATAAAATTATTTTCATTGTTACTTCATAACTCTAATTTTGCTGTTGTTATGAATCATATAGAAGTTTTTGTGTTTTCTGATTGTCATAGGTGATCCCTGGGAAAGAAGCATTAGACCCTCAAAGGAGTCATAACCCATAGGTTGAAAACTGATGTTCTAGTAGGTCCTCCTGTCAGCAAGGATCTTTCCAAACCAGTGTGACAATTTATATCTTCAAGGTTACTACTGTGGTCTATGGAACCCATTTCAAACACCTAACTAAGCATGTAAGTTGATGAAAATTACTCAATAGTTTAATATTATTCACCGCAATTATCCTTTATTTGATAATACTCTAAACCCAAAATATCTGTGGTAGTTTGCACAAAAATGACCCCCATAATCTTGTCAGGAAGTTGCTGTGGATATCACTCTATATAAATAAAACACTGATGGCCAGTGACCAGGCAGGAAGTATAGGCGGGACAAAGAGAGAGGAGAATTGGGGAAACAGGAAGAAGGAGGGGGGACACTGCAGTCACCGCCAGGACAAGCCACATGTAAAGACTCTGGTAAGCCACCAGCCACGTGGCAAGGTATAGATTTATAAAAATGGGTTAATTTAAGATAAAAGAACAGTTAGCAAGAAGCCTGCCACGGCCATACAGTTTATAAGTGATATAAGCGTCTGAGTGATTATTTTATAAGTGGATTGTGGGACTGCGGGGCTTGGGGAACCTGGAGAGAAGCCCTCCAGCAACAGGAAGTGGCACTATTTGAGAAGGATTAGAAGGATGAGGAGGTATGGCCTCATGGGAATAGGTGTGGCCTTGATGGAAGAAGTGTATCACTTATGGGGGCTTTGAGGGTTCAAAAGCCCACATCAGGCTGAGTTCTCCCTCTTTCTGCCTATGGATCTGAATGTAGCTCTCAGCTATTGCTTCAGCACCAGGCTTACCACCATGATCCCCACCATAATGATCAGAGACTAACCTTAGAAAACTGCAAGCAAGTCTCCAATTAAATGTTTTCTTTTATAAGAGTTTCCTCCATCATAGTGTCTCTTCACAGCAAGAGAGGAGTGACTAAGACAACATCCCTCCCTCCCTCATCTCTTTGTATAGATAGACTCAGAAGGCCTCATAATGCCCCCCACATCTTTTCAGAGAGAGAGAAAGAAGGAGGTCCAATGCAAGACAATTGATGACCAACTATAGCATTTGGAGAAGACAAAACAAAATAAATGAAATTAACTTCTCTTCATCAGATAATATATAAAATCTGCCTACTCCTTCCTTTAGAGAATATAATAAAACCTCCAGAATATTCATAAAATACCCTACCATGTTCTTGTAAATAATAAAGATGATCAAGTGGATCAAGGGCATGATAAAGTAAATTATTCTATTTGTTCTGACTCTTAACTGTGAACATGTTTAACAAGTAACAGATGCTGTCACAATGATGGAATGATTATTAAACCACAGGAATAATACAACACAGGCACTCAGTCTTAAATTCTGCAGCAATGCAAAGGAATTTAATGGTACATGAAGAATGCATGTTAAAGGTTTGGAATTAGTGACTAAATCACAATCATAAATATCTTAGAAAAAGGAATTTATTATTTTGTGGCGAGGAATAAGACACACAAGCTTAAAGGTGCCATGGATTAGAGGTGGGATTCAAAGGTTAATTTTGCAGAAATATGCTCCATGTCCAGAGGCCACACTTAGAAGAGGTGTTCACTTTCCATAAAATACAAACCATAACAGACAGATGTAGAAGTTGAAAACACAACTGAAATGGCAAGATACACGGGTAAAACTTTGTGGAAATCCATGGTTCCCAAAACACAAATGCCTATACAAATTTAACCTAGTTAAAAAACTGGGAGGTGGGAGGCAGAGTTTTCGCTTTGGTTTGAAATGCAAAACTAAAGCATAAAAGTTCACAGTGCTGTATTGTTTTGACTATATGGAAAACTATTCTTGCCCTGGGCAGGAAACAATAACACACAATGTGAGAAGTGTCCTGGCATTTTGTCATATTACCATTTTAAAAACAGTGAACATCTAAATAGATATGGTTTAAGAAGCAATACAATATTCAAGGTAGGTATTTTTGGTTCTCCATTTTCAGAAAATACAAATAATACTTTAAGAACTTATTTTTTCCTTAGCTTTTCAAAAGAGAATATAAATTACACAAAAATTATATAAAAACTATCTAAATTTCAGTAATAAGTACCCATCACTAATACTTTATTTTCTTTAAGAGTTTTCTCTGTTCATGTACATGTATTTTTATGTGTATATGTATGTATTAACATATTTGTATGTGCCATATGTTTTATTTTATTTTTGCAGCCCTGGGTGTCAAATTCTGGGCTTTTACATACGTTAGGCAAACACTCCACTTGAGTATGTTCAAGCCCTTGGACCTTAGAAGACATCACTGTGCTATCTGGGCTCACTTGAGCTGTTGTATCCCCCAGGATGGCCTAGAACTCATCCTCAAAAGCTTTCTTGAATAAATGCATGAACAAAAGAGAATGCAGCATGTTGTCATTTCAAATGGTAAGAGAAATTTAAAAGATATGCTTCTGTCTTCTATTCTTGGGTATATGTAGGCTACTAATATATCTACATACAATCTGATACACTATATTGAGCAATCAAGAAATATATAATAAAAGATGTCTAGAAAAGATAAATACAATTTTCGGTTTGAGATGGTGATGTGCATTTAAATCTAAGTACTCAATGCACCAAAGCAGGAAGATAACAGTTCTGGGACTAGCCTAGGTTCAAAGGTATGAATCTATCTTAGGGAAATTATTTGTTTCCATAAAATTAATACTTAGCTTCTCAGTTACTCTATAACATTAAAATATGTTTTCTGTTATTCTTTATTATTTTTGCTAATAGGAAACCTGTTTTTGAAGTTCCTTCATAGATATGTTAGGCAAATTGTGGAAGATACCTATATGGAACTAACTCTGACCCAATTTTAAGGTAAGATACAAACAAAAATCCTACCAGAAATAGATCTAAATATTTCAAGCCACACATATTTGAATTCTGCTGGTGAATTATTAGTCCAAGCTGCATATTTAACAGCACAACACTTTAACTTGTACACAATTAAAGGGAGTTGCTTTTACGAGCTTGTATCTTTGGATCCCATAGTCCCAACTGCTAAGTGCTAATCTGAGAAAATTAGTACATATCAATGTATTTACATAGATGTTTTTACTCCAGGACAAGGCACTAAAGTAATATCGGCAGGTGAAGGTGGTGACTCAGTTCTAGTTCCAGTACTTGGGAAGTGGAGATAAGAGGAATGCCATTAATTCAAGATAAGCCTGGGTTATATGCTGAGTTCCAGAAAAGCCTAGCTTACAAGGAAGACCCTGTCTCAGCTTTGACACAGCAGGGAGGGGCTTGGCCCTGCCTCAATTTAGTATGCCAGACTTTGTTGACTCCCCAAGGGAGGGCTTACCTTCTCTGAGGAGTGGATGATGGGTGGGATTGGGGAGGTGGGTGGGCAGGAGAAGGGGAAGGAGGGAGAACTTGGATTGGTATGTAAAATGAAAAAAAAACACGTTTTTTTAAAAATAAATTTTAAAAAAGCAAATTCTAAGAAGTACATTTTATAAACGAATGAAACAGTGAATAGTCTTGATCAAACAAAGTGAAGGAAATGAAGACAATATGAGATTGAGCAGCTATTGAAAATAAAATTATCTTATTATACATATTAATATGAATGCCTTAGAATACTCTGTAAACACACATGAAAATTGTATACCACGCAATGTCACTAGCTTATAAAATTCTCTGCAGAAGGATATTTATATGGAAAAAAAGCACAGAGACATAGTAATAGCAGTTGCCATTGGAAAATATACATTAATATAATACTAGATTAGTGATAATTTTACTTCTGAAATATCAAAGATCTAGTAAAATAACTAAATGAGTAAAACATGTAATACTGGCTCTGAAGAATCCTTTAATCTTAGTTTGAAAAGGACCAATTTACATCATTCTCTTTGTGTCTGCCCAAATGAACAAAGTGTTTGGGTAAGTACCCAGGGAAATCTGAGATTTCTGAAAAGAATTAATGTTATACAGCAAAAGGTCCACCTAATAGTTGAAGTATATACAGAAACAGAGTTTTCAGCCTCTGCCAGTCTTTTTGTTCCAATACTATAGTGCCAGCCAAGAAATACATTTTGAAAATATATGTGAGCATTTGGGACACCCCTGTCCTCAGTCAATCTTTTAAGACAAAATGTATATCACAAAGTAATATCAACAAGCAGTAAATAAAAGCTGTATGTCTGGGCTGTATGTATGTGTGACTGTAAGTCATGATGAAAGCTATATAAACATAAAGGAGCTGGTGGAAACGGACACATTCCTTAAGCATTACCTCATTTCTTGTCAGACATTTCTTTCTGGAGGTGTGTGTGTGTGTGTGTGTGTGTGTGTGTGTGTGTGTGTGTGTGTGTGTGTGTGTGTGTATTTATGTATGTGCAGGTATACATGTATGCAACAAGAATCTTAAAGGGTCTTATTAATAAAAACAAACTAAGAGCCTGGTATTGGGGTAAATGCTGAATGATCAGAGAAACAGAACAAGCCACAGCCACCTCACCTTGCCAATTCCTCAGCTGATGTCATTTCCTCAAACTGGAAGCTTCTGTGTCCTCATCCAAATGGATCTCAGCTGAACTGCTGCTCAAAAGTCTAAAAGCTTAAGAGGCTAGTTTCTGGTCTTCATATCATATATACCTTTCTGCTTCCTGCCATCACTTCCTGAGATTAAAGGCATGAGTCATCATGCCTGGCTGTTTCCAGTGTGGTTTTGAACTCACAGAGATCCAGAGGGATTTCTGCCTCCAGAATGCTAGGATTAAAGGTGTGTTTGCCACCATTTCTTGTTCCTTATGGCAACTAACTCTTCATGACCACACAACACCTAAGAATTTCTATTTCTTCTCAGGAAAAGGTATTAATATATTTTAAAAATCTGCCTAGACTTCATCAGGATAGGTATATCAGGAAAGTGTTGATATACTTCGAAGGAAGTTTAACCAAAAGGAAACTACAAATCTGGGCTTTCCAAAGAAATCATCCCATTCTCAACATATTGGTCAGTCTAAGGGGAGTCTACAACCAGGGCAGTCAATCAACAGTGTTACAGAATGAATAATTTTAACAGAAATGTGACTTGTCATGGTTCTGATGGCTAGAACTTTAAAGTTGAAGTGTTGGTAGTTTTTTTTTTTTTCTGATGCTAATCTCTTTGATTTATAGATGATTATCTTGTATCTAGACTCTCTCACTCTGAAAATTGTTTCTGTCCTGCTATTCTTCAAGAAAACTAGTCCTTTGGATTAGGACAAATTAAGGCAAACCTTAACTAACCATTTACTTTGATCACCTCTTTGAAGGACCCATTTCCAAAGTCAGTTACACTCTGAAGATCTAGGGGTTAGGGCTTCATTGCACAAATTTGGTTGATATACAACTAGCCTACATTGCTCTCCCTCTAATAACCTCAATTTCAAGTCTTATTTTAGGCAAAAATAAGAGACAGCTTCCATATTACTAACCCACTTCAAAAGAGAGCAATTGGAAACGCAAAAGGAGCATATTCTAATGCAGATCTCAATAAGAGAAAATCTGTCTGGCTGCAAGGTTGAAGATGATCCCATGTGGCTCATTGTTATGTCCCAGGTGAGGCAGGAGCTCCATTTCTATAGCCCTGGGAAGGAGACAAGTCACCAAGCCCTCTGCTGACATTCTGGCCTCTTGCTCTCTAAGGCTATAAGTGGGATCCCTGAAGCTAAAATGTGCCTAATATTTTGGAAGCAGGATGACAGTTTTACCTGCTTTAGGACAAAATTAGCAGTGGCAGCCTTACTGATCTCTATGCCTTACCATGTTAAAAGGTACACTTCACTTTGGCTGAATGACAGCAACATGATTAGGTCTACTCCTGCATCACATGAATTCTCAGAAGACAGGAAGCCTTTCTTCATCTTTCTCTGGCTCTGTTCCCCACAGTCCTAGCTGGTGATATTCATGCCAAATGGGAAAGTCACTGTTCCAAAACCTTCATCTCACCTCAACATTTCATCTTTCTCTTCTCTTTCTCCCTCTTTCTTTCTTCCTTCTCCCTCCCCTCTCCTAAGAGACTTGATTTTAAATTTCCTCAGTCATCAAGCTCTTGTTCATTTTTGCTCAAATATTTCTCCAATTTATGCCTCCTTTTTATGTTACTATAGCAACCAGGGCATGCCTCCAACATTTTGTTAAGAATGTCAAATAAATATCAAGTTAATTAGCTATTTTGTTTAAAGTTATCCCTTCTGCAAAACTTAGATCATTAGGGACCACAACTTAGTCTAATTCTTTGCCATCTTATAACAAGGATCACCTTTCTAGAAGTTTCTGATAACTTGACACATTTCCATCTGAAAATGGAACAACAAATAGCATAATGGAAGCCCCCTTTAACACCCTTAATGTAACTATGCTCCTATTCAGAGTGACAAAAAGCAAAATTTATATTTTTCTCATTAGATCTGATTCTTTGTAAAAGTTTCAATTAAATATGTTAACCAATTTTTACTATTTACCTGCCATATACAAGAGGTGGTGTGTTGAGTGGGACCAGTAGGACATGAAGAGTTAACTAGATAAAACAGCAGAGTGATTCTCGTTTCAGTGAGCCACTTGAGGAAAGCCAGAGGTGTAGCAAACAGCTATTTCTACAGGGGCTGTGTGTGCACTGAAATGTGCATGTCAAGTGGCAGTAGAGTACAAGAAGCAGAAGAGAGATGTGGATTGTGGTGATATTGTGTTCCCCAAAATATTATGTACCTTAATAAACTTATCTGGGGTCAGAGAACAATAAAGCCACTAACTAGGCAGTGATAGTACACGCCTTTAATTCTAGCATTCCAGAGACAGAAATCCATTTGGATCTCTGTGAGTTCAAGGCCACATTGGAAAAAACCAAGCATGGACACACACGCCTTTAATCCCAGAAAGCCAGCCTTTAATCCCAGAGAGTGGTGGTAGAAAGCAGAAAGATATATAAGGCATGAGGACCAGAAACTAGAAGCATTTGGCTGGTTCAGCATTTGGCTGGTTAAGCATTCAAGCTTTGAAGCAGCACTTCAGCTGAAAGCCATTGGGATGAGGACACAGAAGCTTCCAGTCTGAGGAAACAGGACTAGCTGAGGAACTGGCAAGGTGAGATAGCCATGGCTTGTTCTGTCTCTCTGATCTACCAGCATTGACCCCAATAACTGGCCTCGGGTTTGATTTTATTAATAAGAACTTTTAAGATTCCTGCTACAGTGGATAACTGAAAGAACTGTGAATATTGCTATAAAGTAATATCATGGAGGGATGACCGTGTTGCATACAAACCTTAGATCTGATATCAGTGTGGCTCTAATCCTATGGAAAATTCTTAGACTCCAGGAAGCATGGACAACTTGATATATATATATATATATATATATATGTTGGTTTTTCGAGACAGGGTTTCTCTGTGTAGTTTTGGTTGGTGCCTGTCCTGGATCTTGCACTGTAGACCAGGCTGGCCTCAGACTCACAGAGATCTGCCTGGATCTGCCTCCCATTGGGATTAAAGGCCTGCACCATTGACTCCTGGTGAGTTCTGTAATTTTTTTATTTATGTGGCTAGAGAGACAGCTCAGGAGTTGGGAGCGCTAATTGCTCTTCCAGAGGCCAAGGGTTTGATCCCCAGAATCCACACGGTAGCTCACAACCATCTTTACTTCAATTGTTTGGAGTCTACCACCTCTAATGGCCTTTGCAGATGCCAGTCATAAATGTGGCATACAGGCATACATGCAGACAAAACACCTCTATATATGAAATAAAATAATAAAATTTTAAGTATAATTATCTATTAATATTTTAACATATAATAAAATGTATTCAATAATGTTGTCAAAATAGCAGAAAGAAAGAATTTTAAAAGATAGTTTTAACATTTTTCAGTGGTCTATTTTAAAACTGACAAAACTTCCTCCAAGTAAATGTAAAAATGTACTGTTTTATTCTTTTGCTTTTCTCTGCCATTTTCTTTTTGTTGCTCACAAAGTAATAAATGAAAATGGCCATCTAGAGACAAAAGTGAAGGCTTTCAATGAACAAATCTGTTCCCTAAATTGAAGGATATAGCAATAAAATTTCTAGGTGGAAAAACTGAGCTGTCACCTTCATAAGATATGAATACTTTATTGACTTTCCAACCGTGTGTATTAGTCCCATACAATTTCAATAGCATTTCTCTCCACAAAGAAAGAAAAAATGATATGCCATTGAAACTAAAGCAAGCACCAGGTTGAGACTCTCCTAGCAGCTCTTGTTTCCTATAAAGGTTGTAGATGAAATAGTGCACATCAAGTTTTCACTAAGATACTGATCACTACCATTAGAGATCAGGTTGAAACCCACTTTCCTAAACATCTCCCCACACAGGGATATTTGGCTACTAGAAAGATGTTGTGGGAGCTGGATAGTCCTTTAGCTAGCTTGCTTGTTGTTGCATATGACCACAGGTGCTACTAAGTTTTACTTACATTTATTTATATGTCATAACTATAAGAACTGTAAATATCCTAAACATAGCTAAGGCTTGTTTGTTTTTGTTTTCATAGATCATGAAATTCCCTCCTAAGAGCCATGAGCATGAGAGAAAACCTGACCTCGCTTGTCTACCTTGTAGCTCTTAAAAGCTGGGCTTTAATAAGAACAACATTTTTAATGGCTAAGTCTTTCTCATGGCAAAACTATTTTCCTCTATTCTTATATATTTTTTCCTTCATTGAACTCCTAACTAACCAATGAGGAGGAAATCTCTTCTATTCCTTACTGTCTTATCCTAAAATTCCCAACTGTGTGAATTCTGTCTGAATGGGGGCTTCAAACACTTCTCTCAATAGCTGTCTTGTCCAATACAATGGGGCACACATAAGGCTTATCTTTTGGGGACTGAAACTACTGGGGATTCTCCACGTCTTCAGTCCACAGGAAACAACTGGATAAACTTCTCCAATTTGCTTTTCTTCTCAATTAATCTTCATGGCAGCAAATACCCCTCCTAAAGTGTTTGCAGCATCACTGATCCTAGTGATCTGTTACCCTAAGTAACCTGCACTGTTGCTTCCACATTGATTTTACTTTGAAATGCTCCTCTGTTCTCATTTCTTTCAGCTTTTTCTTACTTCTACTACTCCTACAATTTTTGTTTCAAAATATTTTTGACACCAAAAAGGCCTTTGACACACCTACTTGGAATCAAAAATACTTCCTTATTCAATTGTTTTCATACTGGATTCTGTATGTATTTATATTATAATAATTAATGAATTATTTTTATTTTTCTTCAATGCCATTTACCTACTTGAAATGAATTTTAAGTTCTTCAGCAGTATATATTGGAAAGACTAAAGGACAGAACATAATCGTGCACAGGTGCTCAGACTTGTGTGACCACAGTATGTCATCCTGAATAAAGTACAGCAGTTAGACAATAGCATAAGAGTATAAATAAAATATGGAGAATATATAATGTACTTCTGAGTCATGTTTTGTGGTTATTAAGCTATCTAAATTGACAAATTTCTTACTCATTGGTTGTTTATATTTGGTTTATGAATTACTGAGCAAATGACAATATAATTTCTCTGTACTTCTTTTATGACTTAACTGTTTCAAGTGTGCCTCATAATCCTAATTGTTCCTTCTGTTCACCAAAAAAATTTGAAGGAGATAGAAAAATACAAGTACAGACACAACTTCCATAAAGACAAATAGACTCAGAGGTAATGTTACATAAAAATAGAATAGTCCTTAGACTCCTGTAAATACCATGTTTTCTTCTTGCTGATTTTCCCAACTTCACTGATTATCATTCCTTAGTGCTGTCTAATATTAGACATTACTATGGGATGATATAGTCATTTGAATAATGTTTTTTATTCTGCTGACATAGAGAATCTTGCACAGGAAGTCATCCTGGTACCTGTTTATGATGAAGAGACAAAGCAGAACTTCTCTTGTGTTCAACCTTTGTACAGAAGCAGTGAAGTACAGGATAAACCAAGGCTTAGATCTAGGGCAGAGATTACAGGGATAATAAAACTAACCTAAAATAAGTCTTCATGACTTTGTGGCCAAGAATCACCTTGAACACAGTCACTCTGAATACCAGTGACTCACTGTTTTGTCTATTTTCCCCTCCATATGCATCCCCAGGATCAAACATCATTTTTCCTCTGAAGTGTCACCAAAACTATTATTCTAGGACCCATGATCTCTAGACTATTCCTCTCTGGTTTAAGAGGGACCACCATCTTCAAAGCCAACTATTTTCAGTTTAAGCTTCAGCAGCTCATTATAACAAAATAGCTGAGCTTTGGTAATCGAATGCTAGAACTTTATAGCATGACTATGCTTTACAGTTTTATTAGGTAGGCTGACCATGCCTCCAGTGGGGCTACTCCAAGTTACCCATCAGAGCTGCTGATTTTAGCACTAAATATTAAGAAAGACACCAGATATGGGCTCTCCCTAAAACTTGAGTACACATGGCAAAGATAACATCTACTGTGATGAGCCCAGAAGTGACCCTGGAACCAAAAAATAGGTGTTTACTTTCCATGGACAACCCCAAGTCTCCACAAACAGAAGGAAGAAAGAATGATGTAAACTATAATGAAATCAAACTTCTTGAAATGATTTGGCATGCACTTATTTCCTTTCTTAGTAAGCCATACAGTTTCCAATGCAAATTTAGAAAACAAATAGTATATTATCCCATCAGTTTTTAAAATAGAAAAGCCGAACCTAAATATAACTATTTCCAAGTATAGTAGTTACAGACTTTAAACCACTTGTTTCTGTCCTTCTTGGATTAAAGTCTGCTGCTCTAGCATATGTGTTTTTAAAGCCAGCATGCATGGCTTTTTCCTCACCTGCTATATTTCTACACACTCTAGCAGTCTGCGGTGTACACAGTTATCTGTGAGCGAAGCATAGGTTAAGTACATGTGACAGAGATGAGCCCCAAGATTAAGTATACACTGTGAAATGCATGTGGATGTTCATGATTTAAACCAATGAACTGTGGCCTGAAATGATGTCACAGGAAGCGCAGCAGTAAGGGGAAGGTTAAACCTACTTGCATCTCGGCTCATTAAACGCAGTTAAAGTGCAAATCCCCTCATTCTGACAGTAGTGATCACAAGGGTTCTCTTTCTGGTCACAGCGCTGACTTTTAAACCCCACAGAGCATCTGCAGAATTCCAGTAAAATACAACTGAATAAAGCGTCTGACTTTTTTTTGCCATATATGTTTAAACTTATGTTATACATTGATAGTAACATAAAATAAAAATGTTCCCAGGAATGCTTTCCTCCCTCACATACACTCGGATAGAACTTTCCTCTGGGAAGCTGGGGGACAGAATGCTTATGGGATTCATTTGTGGGCATCATTCCTTTACTCAATTAAAATAAAACTCAATACAGTGACCACATCAGTGGAATGGCTTTAGGCGGTCTGTTCTAGAAAATCAGCAAACCGAAAGGAGAAAAATATTAAATTCCCTAGGTAGTTAGCATCCCAGCTGCATATAATATACTCTGAAAGAGCCAAGGAGTAAATTGGTTTATATATTCCAAATTCTAAGTCTGACACAAACATCAGATAACATTATACACTTGAAAGCATAGTCCATATTATTTTGACAAGAATATTCCTAAGTACTGCAGAATTCACACACACACACACACACACACACACACACACACACACACACACACACACAATTATCTGTAGGTTTCATATAGCATATATAACTTATTAAGGTCAATAAAGCCAATACAGTTTTCCAAGCATTTCCAAACTGAGAAACTGCTAATGTCTGGAATGATATGATACTAAGAACAGAATGAGCTATTCCTCATGAGATCTTTCAGAAGCCAATGAGAATAGGATTATGTAGCACATGAGCCAATGAGGGACAATTGATCAGAGATATGCATGACATATCCACTTTAAAAAAAAAAGTATTGCTCCAAGAAAGAAAAACATTAGGAAAGTGACTCTGCCTATATGCAGTCCTGTCTTAAATTACCCACATTAGTGAATACTCACACACACACAGGTACACTAGTCTCAGGATCCAGCTGACATGTGCCACCATTGTAACAGTAACCATCACATAATTGACAGCTAGAGGCAATCTTTCCATTAGTGCAGCTGCAGCAATAAAAGAGAAAAAAATTGTTACCACCAGCAATATTGCTACTGAAGCCTGACACAAAATACCTGAAAGCTAGAATGTGCATCATCAGAGAATACTCTAGTTTCTATCTAAATCTAAGTTTTCTAGAAGTCAGATTTCTGGGGCAGATTTTTATTTATTAGAATGATGACAGATTATTTTGGCATTTTCCTAAAGTTCAACTCATTTGCTTGATAAAACTTTAAAGTGGCTAGATACATGTTCAGAAAATCTCATGTCTGTCACTTATATGTTAGGGGCATTATGAATTTACTTTCCAGTTAACTAGGACTTGGTGACATCAGTGTGAGTTATAAGCCATACTACACTACAAAGTTTTGTTCTTACTATAGGATTTGCTGGAGAGAAATGTTAGGATTGCAATAATTTTAAATCTATGTGAAGGTACATATATTTGTACAGGTGTACATGTATTTGCATTCAGGTGTACATGTATTTGCATTCTTACGTATAGAGGACAGATGAAAACATTGAAACATTGTGTGTCATCCTTGGGAATGCTATCTACCTCTTTTTTTTTTTTTTTTTTTTTTTTAAAGAGAGACTCTCATTGGCCTAAATGTTAACAATTAGGGAGACTAGTTAAACTGTAATCCCCAGGAATTATCTTGGCTCTGCTTCTACACAGTTGATGACCCTGTGGTCTTTGTCTTGGAAAGATGGTTCAGCAGATAAAGGTATTTGCCACCCAAGCGGTTGACCTGCATTGATCACAAATGGTTCTCTGGCCTCCCTGTGCACACTGTGATATGATTATACCCCACACCTGTGTATGCATGCATATAAATAAATATTATTGGAAACAAATAAATAAAATTAGTTCAAATGTTAAATATATATTATTAAATTTGATGCCAAACATTTTACATTGTTTTGAATCAAGGTATTGCATTCTATCCCAGGTATGTTTGAAACTCACTATATGGCCTAAGCTGGCCTAGAATTTCATGTAAGTCCTCCTGCCTCACCCTATAGAATGCAGCACTTACAGGTGTGAACTACTATGTCTTCAAAGTTTTTATTTTCAAAATAGAGCTAGTCAGTAAAAATCTAAAACTAACAGTGGAGGAGTAATACAGGAGTACAAATAGGTGGGTACTCATGAAAATCATAGCTCAGAGACTAATTATAGTCACATTGCAAGTCTGGGATGAGAATAAACACCAGCTTCCTTCAATGGAAAATGGACCAAGCAATGCTATGAAAAATATCTTATGTGTTAAACAAAAAATTGTTTTGGTCATGGAATAATACCCCTGATGAAATGGGGAAAATGTATATCCATGTTCCAGGTCATTATGGTAACCTGATTTTCTTCATGAAGAGCTGTAAGAAAGCTGTAAACATGCTGCCTTAAGTTAATTACAATTTAATGCTGTTTTTTTGTCATCAACTGGTAAAAAAAAAAAGTTGGTTGTTAAATAAGTCCAGACATGACCTTGATACTGAAGTCAAGTGTCAGTACCATTGACTGATCATTCTGATCTTTCCATAGTGTATAACTTTTGTAGAACACCCCTTCCTAACTTTACACATAACCTTGATAATAAAATTGTGTTGTTTCATCTTTCTCAAGGTAGTTAACTGTTACAGTACACCCCTTCTAGGGTGTTACCTAGTGACATTAAGGTGTCTAAGAATGATAGATTGGCAACTCTCTGTTCATAATCGCATTGCTATGTGCATATTCTCCTGTCTTCTTGTAGGTTGTAGGGAGGTTAGAAATGTACTAGCTGCATATAACTTTGGTTGAATTTGAAGACACTTCTAAATAGACTATATTTTAAATAACATGTCTTTTAAATAGCAATAGAAGTGGTGAATTAACTATGTGAAAGTTATAAAATGGGGATGCTTAAATCCAGAGTCCATCATGGGATAGGTGATGTGGTCTCAAATTTCTGATTTAATAGAGAGTAAAACATCCTTTACAGCTGATCTGAATATTGGCTTTGCAATATACATGAAAAGTGAGCAAAAATACACAGCCAACAGCAATGTCTTCAGAAATGTTAAGTGTTCAGGCACTTCTTTTTCTTCTTTCAAAGCTTTATTGAAAACAAAGACAGAAAAGCTATAGGTTCTCATTCTATTTAAGGAATAATGTCAAAGAGAAAAAATTATCTCACTTTACAATGAAGAATTTTGCATAAAATGATAATAATACACCAAACTATTATCTAAGAATGGAAACAGTACAAATTAATTTTTTTAAGTCCCTGCTTTCAACAGCTATGATAACTCTTGCCTTTTTCCTATTAATGTTTTATTTGAATTTGAAATTGAAGATAGAAGTTTGTAAATTTTTTAAGTATGCAACAAATACCACTTAATGCCTCAATTTACTGTATGTTATCTTCTATAAAGTCATAAATGATTCAAACAAATTCACAGACTGTGTTTTAATCACTTCTCAAATGTTACTTACAAGTTATCTAGTAAATACAAAGAATTCTTAGGAAAGTTAGTATCAAATGAGTCCCCTCTGAGCTGTTCAACATGAGGTACAAGTTTCTCTTCAATAATATTTACTTCTATCTCCAAGAAAAAGGATAACATGCCATGGTGATCAATGCTGTAATGGTTTCTGTAGACAGTTTATAGCCACAAATATCAGCATAAGTAAAAAAGACTCATCAAAAACATTATGTAATCTGTTCTGATGAGGAACAGAGTACAAGAGGAGAGGAGCCAATCCAGTGCAGTGGAAACTTCTTAAAGTATATGAAGTGATTATAATAAAGTGTCTAAATAATGAGGGGGATGGAGTCCCAACTGGCCATCTCTTATCACAAAACAAAGCTTCCAGTACTGGGACTGGGTTACATCCAATTGAGTTGTTAGCCAAAGGGGTCCCATGGAAATCCAAAACAATTCAGACTCTTGCCAAGACAATGGGTTGTTCTCCACAAAATGACAGTAAGACCTCATTGTTGAAGACAACACACACACAACTCAATGAACATAGGTTGAGCTGGTGCATCTATAGAATCTCTATTTTCTAGTGTCTTTGATATTGGGAGGTACTCTGCAGGATACCAAAAGAGAAACATAAACACCAACACAGCCACAAAACATTTGATCTACAATCTGTCCTGCCAACAAAATATGCTAGGGCAATGGTGGCACAAAACTTGAGGGAGTACCATATCAATATCTGATTTGACTTAAGGACCACTCCATGAGATGGAATCCAAACCTGGTACCGATTGGGTGACAAAGAATGTGAGACTAGATAGCCCAGAGCCCGAGGTTAAAACAAAACACTACTGATCCAAAAACAAACAAATAAGTAAATACAATAAAAATTATAACATAGTGATAAAAATGGCACTTAATGATATTCTGCTCTACTCATGGGTCAGTGCCTTACTCAGCCAGTATCAGAGAAGTTTCCTCCTTCAACACATGGGAAAATATACATCAACCCACAACAGACATTGTGAAGATAGTGAGATCTTGGAACACACAGCTCTAAGTGGGATGTCTCTATCAAATCCCCACCTCCACCCCCAGAGCTCAGGAAAGCCTCTGGAGGAGGAGGCAGAAAGAATTTAAGAAGCAGAGGGGAAGGAGGACACCAGGAGAATAAGGCTCTCTAAATGAACAAAGCTCGGAGGAGCTCACAGAGAGTGAAGCAGGCACAGGGCTGACTGTACCAGTGACCCTGCGGATACAGTATTGCTTTCAGTTTAGTATGTTTATGGGACTCCTGAATGTGCAAACAAGTGGGACTTTGATTCTTGTAACTTCTTTTGGGATTCTTTTCCCTCCTTTTAGTTTGTGTTGTCCAACTTCACTGTGGTAGTTTTTATTTTATCTTATTTTGTTTAAAACAATAAAACAGACAAAAAACCCTCCACATACACAAAATGAAATAAAGTTCTTTCATCATTAAGAACTGTTGGCTGGGCGGTGGTGGCACACGCCTTTAATCCCAGCACTCGGGAGGCAGAGCCAGGCGGATCTCTGTGAGTTCGAGGCCAGCCTGGGCTACTAAGTGAGTTCCAGGAAAGGCACAAAGCTACACAGAGAAACCCCGTCTTGAAAAACCAAAAAAAAAAAAAAAAAAAAAAAAGAACTGTTGAGATTCATGAGAACATATTACTAGGGTGATACATGCAAACTTATTTTGATTTTATGTACTTATTAAAGAAATATCAGTCATATTTTTAATTGCTTGACTTGAAAATAAATATACTTTCAAATTATTCAACATGCTAGGTTTAGTAATATCATTCATAAAGATAACACAAAACTTATTTATAGTGAGTTCTAATATGAGAATAAATAAAAATAAATAAAACTCTTCAACATTGGCCGGATATAAAATTTTATTGGATTTTGTTTGCCAGAGTGACATTACTCATCTGATAACTCATAGAGCGCTCAGTGGCAGGGATACTTTATGGCACACTGTTGTGTCTCTTG
This sequence comes from Peromyscus leucopus, assembly GCF_004664715.2. NCBI lineage: Eukaryota > Metazoa > Chordata > Mammalia > Rodentia > Cricetidae > Peromyscus > Peromyscus leucopus. The sequence goes on from NC_051066.1 coordinate 18,648,743, forward strand.
CTCTCATTCATTATAATCCTAAGCAAAGTAGATGACAGAATCCAGTCCTTTATAAACACTTCTGTTAGACGGTTGTTCAAAGTACTTGGGCATGAGGACTGACCTCTTACTTCATGGCAAGAACTTGTTTCATGATACAAACTGAATGGCATGAGCCTTAACTCTTGGGTTCTGCTCCCACTCACTTAGTTATAAAGACAAATTTCAAAGGACAACAAAAGTAGAACTTGGACATATCCACTCTGCTTCCAAGAACCCATAATTCCATGTACTTATTCTAGGTAGAAATTTCCAAAGTCAGACTAGGAAAAGAAAAATCTTAGTGCCTATGTCCATTGGAGATATATGTTGCTTCTTCCCAGAAGCATCAACTAAACCAATAAAATAAAATTATAATCTCAAAAGAAAAGACACTTAATCAGAAAAATGGCAATAAAAATTCTAATCTACTCACTGTGACTATTGATGAGAAATAACTAAAAGCCTGCAATGAACATTCCATACACTTGCATCTGTCATCCCAGCAACAAGAGGCTCTAGATATGGAGGTCAGAAGACAATGTTTGGAGTTGGTTCTCTCCTAAAGTGTGGGTTTGGGTATTGAACTCATGTGATCAAACTTGTTGTACAATTTCACGGATTCCTCCTATCTCACTCTATTGAAAGTAGCACTTACTGGTGTGAGCTACTATGTCTACATACATTGTACTGACAAAATAGAGCTAATCAGCGAAAATCTAAAACAAAATAAAATCTAAAATAAATAATGTGTAAAAATATCTGTGGTTCTAAGCCTAGCACCTCTGCCTGCTGTGCCACGTCACTGGCCTTTAACACAGCAAGATGATCTTGGATTCATGACCCATCACTTTCAGATACCTTAAGGACCTATTATTGCTGGTTCCTTCTGTTTTTGACTCTTCTATGTACCCCCTACCATCTTCCCTGCCCCCTCCTCCTCCTGCTCTTCCTCTGCCTTCTTATTGTGCTTTTGCAATGAATCAAACCCTTGATAGGCAAAGATGGGCCTATCCTTAGCTCTACATATAGATTTTGAATATATTTTTACTATTGCTTAATTCTTGGCTATATTTTATATCTGGAATAATCTGATAACACTATTGAAGTTCACCTTCTTCAGATATTTGAAAAAATGTTGAAGAGTGAGCTTACTTGCACTTCATCTCTAGCTTTAAAAAAATGAACTGTTGGAGATGTAGAACTTTTGAATAAAGAAAATTTCATTGACTTCATAGTTTAGTTCTGAACCATGAGTCTTTGGCATAAAGATGCTTTATAAATCAAGCCAGATGCCTACTTACTTGCAAAATATATCTTCATTGTCTTTATTTATAATACAGTGACCCCCATGGCACCGTATACATTTGTCAATCTCACATTTTGGTCCTTCATAGCGTGTTGGACAGACACATTCAACACTCCCGTCATTTCCAATGATACATGATTCGGAATTCACACAATAGTGGTGGCACACATCTAGAAAAAATGAACAATGAAACATTTAAATGATGCTATGAGATATTGTTTTTAGTCTTATAAATGACGTTATTTTGTTTACTGTGAAAATGGTCCCACAATAGGTAAAATAATTTTAAAAATCAGCTTGTATATTACATAAAAGAGTTTTCTCTGATAATGCTTTGATTCCTCTCTGTTTCTAAGTTAGGATCTATTTAATCCTGCTAGGAAGGTAAGTGTTATATTGATGCTATGCTAGCTGATTAGTTCTTTTTGTTCTGACTTCCTTAGATTTCTTTCCAATGAGCAGCACAAGTGTGGTTGGACATGAGCAGAAATGCTTGAGATTTCCTTAGAAACCAATTACTGTCACCCTTCCCACCTCTCTGTATCCCTAGAGCAATGGAATATTTGGTGGGCAGATAGAACACCAAAGGAAAGCTGACTAGGAAATTGGCTGATGATTCATGGGTGGGAAATGACAGAGAAACATCACCTTACTCAATTCTGTGAGCACTAAACAAGCCACTCTCCAGAGTGAAACATTCACATCTAATCTAAGCTCCTTTTTCAAAGGATCTTTCTTTTAAAGCATTACAAGCAGGTTTCTTCATGATGAAGGAATACTTACCTCAAGTATTTTGGTACATCTTGAACATTCATAGTTCAACAAAGGACATTAAAAAAAACTATTAATATAACATTAGAACTATTATGCTTCTGTAACTTGGAAAGCAGACAGCTCTATATGTGTTCATATTAGAATGCGATGCAAATTTCCAAATTTAAAATATTTAATTTTGTAGTACAAAGATGTAAACAGTTAATTAAATTTACCACAGGGTTTGTATTTGGAAGTAATTTCCTTTTAGCTATTTAATTGTTAAATAATGTTAAATGAAATTAGCTGAGACAAAAATATGATTAACCAACTGTGACCTGCTATATGACAATAATGGTGAGTGAGGAAATTAAAATATTGTTGATAATTCTCACATATGCATGCTTGTCTAACCCTTTATTAAACTAACCAGAAAGTGAAGTTATTGACAAGCTCATTACATACTAATGAATGTTGGTTTTAAGTGTGCTTACTCTTGCTGTTATGTTACACTATGTATACTCACTTAGTTGTTAGATGCATTATTTAAGCCCATCAATATGATTTTGGACTAAATATAAGAAGCATAGCATTTTCAAAAAGTTAGAGGCTTGGAACTCTGAACACTAAATGGGAACTGGTATCTATATACTGTGGTGTAGTTTGTGGCCTCTACATTTAATAGAGTATGTTATGTCTCCTTGCCCTAGCTTGTCATGTGTATATCGTACACTGCAGATGATTGTTTTCATAGCATAAAACTGAATCCAAAGAAAGTAAGAAAAGTGCCTGTTCATGATAAATCTGTAGAATGAACAGATATTAGAATAACAGTTTAGTAAATAACTCCAACTTGCATTTTACTAAGTCACCCACTTTCTGCTTCAAAACCAGGCATGCTCTTGGACCTTTCCTGGAGATATTCAAAGGAGAGAAAGTATGTTTCATTTCTCATGTTCTCAGGCCTTGAAAGTCAAGGTTAGGAGGTGTTCAACAGCAGGACTGCTCTCTGCACTCTAGTTGGAAAGCTGCTTTTCAGGGCCTATCTGTTTAAAATGTTCTATTTTCCACCTTTCTTGTGATGTACAACATCTGAGAACTGCATTCTCTGCACTTTGGTTATCAGTTATCATCCCTTTGATAGCATGTGCAACGCTCTTGTCCTTCTCCATCCTTCTTTTTTTCTACCTTCTTTTCATATTTTTTATTCTTGTATTAAAGTCCTCTCCTCTCACAGATTTTCAGCTGCAAGATTCCTAAACCCATGGTATTGAACAGGCTGCTTAACACTTATATTAGTTGTTTTTCCATTTCTGTGATCAAACACCATCACAAAAGCCTAAAAAATTTAGAGTTTACTTTATTGAATGGTTGCAAAGAAGTAAGAGTCCATCAAGGTGGGGGGATGCATGGCAGAAAGCTGCAGGCATGACACCAGGCATAAGAATATGAGAGAACACATCTTTTACTACAGCGGTAAGTAGAGAACAGACTGAGAGTTAAGGGAATCCATTCTCAAAGCCCACCTCTAGTGACATACGTACTCCTTCCAGCATAGGCCATGCTTCCTAAGCCTTCCAAAACAATAATTGCCAAATGGGGACCAAGTGTTCAATTATCTAGACATATAGGAGATACTTTTCATTCAAATTCTGACATTCAACTCCCTGTCTCTATTATACCCAGAGCCCCAATCATAAAGAAAGATACATTGAGTCCAACTCCAAAAGTCTTTCATAGTTTCAACACTGTTCAAAAGTCAAAAGTCTGTTCTAAGACTCAAGACAGTCTCTTAACTTTAGCCACATGCAAACTCAGAAGGCAGATTGCAGACTTCCAACATAACGTCACAGGGTATATATTACCAATCTAAATGGGTAGAATGGGAATATAGTGAGGAAATACTACTGTCCCAAAACTAGACTGGGATTCATCTGGACAAAACCATATCCCATAGCTCTATTTCCAATGTCGAAGTGCTGAGATGGGTCCATTCCTCCAGCTTCCGTGTCAGCACATACATATCTTTGTTGGGCTGATTCCACTCCCTGAATGCAGCAGTAGACACCACATGACTCTGCTATCTCCACCATCTTGGAGTTTTCACTGCAACCAGGGTTCACTTTCAGATCTTCAAGCAGGAACTACCCTGCCACAAGCTGCCTTAGCAGCTTTTCTGAAAACATGGAGCATGAATCTATTACCCCTCCATACTTAAACTCTTCATGCTTCTAAAGCCAGTACCATGTGGCTGACACTGTCAAGTTTGGCCGTCGTGGGATGGACCACACCCCACTTCAAATCACATTAGCAGCAAATTCTTAATTCATCTGCTTTTTAGGAGCAGTAAACTCATAAGGCTTTTTTTCACAAGTTGCCAATGACATGGGTTGGGTCTTGCCCTCTGAGAAACCTAAAATGCACAGCAGTTTATTTTGTCTCAATGGTGTTAATCTCCTAAAAAAAATATAGCCTCTATTCTGGCACACACTGTGAATGCAATACTAATCTTCCTAGTGCTCTTTTGTTTTTCAAAGTATACATTTAGCTACTCATATTTACTAATAGGCTATTTACATTGCATTAGTAAATATGATTTTTCAACAGACAGGGTTTCATGTAGCATAGGCTGGCCTTGAATTGGCTATATACCTAATGGTGGCCTTAAATTGTTGATCCTCCTGTTTCTGCTTCCTGAGTGCTAGGATTACAGACATGTCTTTCATATGCTAGGCAAGCACTCTGTCATCTGGCCTATACACTCAGCCTCCCATGTGTTTTTAATATATACCAACTGAATGAATCAGTTCTAATAATTAAAGTATGTGGCTTAACTCACATACAACTTAGTCTATTTTGGAAATAGTTACCTATTGTTCCATTAAATTACTGTATGTAAACATATACTGAAATATTTTCTTCTTATTTTTATGTTCTTAATGGATGAACAACATTATTCCAAAATTGTTTTCTATAATTTTAGTCTTTCTATTGGATCTCAAACATCTTCAATCCTACCATTGTAATCCTGAGACTCTTTTAAATTATCTAACATAAAAGTGATAAAACTACAGTTCCATTATCTGACTCTTGAGTCACCATTCTTTATTATGATTAACTAAAAATGATATAACTATTTGCAACCATTAATTCAAATCTATCTCAATATTTATCTCAAATTTTAATAAAAACATTACCACATACTGTTTATGGAATGTGGATTTTTTTGTACATGGCTTTGTCCTGATATAGATTTAATTTTTAGAACCAATTTCTCACAAAAAACATATTCATTTTTAAGTGTGGTGAAATTTTATTTGTGCACCCCAATAAAGCTTATCTGAAGATCGGAGGAAAAAGCTATATTAAACATAGAAGTCAAGCAATGGTAGCACACGCCTTTAACCCTAGCATTTGGGAGGCAGAGAGCCATCTGGATCTCTGTGAGTTCAAGGCCACACTGGGTACAAAGCCAGGCATGGTGGCTCATACCTTTTATCCCAGCGCTAACCTATGGAAGTCTGGAGGTACAGACAGACAGGAAGTGACAGAGCTGGGTAAAAATAGGAAGTGATGTAGCTAGGCAGAAAGAAGAGATGAGATGGCAGGGACAAAAAGGCATATAAGCGTGGATATGCAGGAAGTAGTTCTCTTTTTGGCTGAGGATTTCTAGTGGTAAGAACGTGGCTGGCTTTTTTCCACTTCCCTTATCTCCCAGTTTTTTACCCCAATGTCTGGCTCTGGGTTTTTTTTTAATTAATAAGACCATTTAGCAATTTGTCTTACATTTAAGGACAATGTAAAACTCTCTTCTGAAGTGACTCTGTCAGTTCACATTTTCACAAATAGAATTTCACATAAGAATACCAAGTACATAGATTCTCAATATGTTGGCCATGAGTCCTATGTAGTAGGGCATAAGGGGGGAGACTGTGGTTGAAGGACTCTTTCACAGGGGTCATATATCAGATATTTACATTATTACTCATAAGAGTAACAAAATTAGAGTTATGAAGTAGCAGTGAAAATAATTTTTTATGTTTGTGGGCCACTACAATATGAGAAACTGTATTCAAGGGCCATAATGTTCAGAAAGTTGAGAACCACTGACTTGAAGTGATACAATATTTACTTTTGTGGATTTGACTGTGAAAGTGGCAGCCAGCACTGCTTTGGGAGAGCGAGCATCTCTTTATGAAGGATATGGAACCTAATGAGCTAGTATAGATAATTTCCCAGAACCTTGCTCTTCCTTGATGTGAAATATTACTAGAGCACAGAAAATAACTGGTCCCAGCAGGCTGGACACAGGAATATAAGCTTTGGTGGTGTTCTGCACATAGTCACAGATGTTCCAGACACCAACTCTGTGCACACTCACAAATGTTGAAAGTACTGTCTGTGTGCACATGCCCAGATGTTCCAGGAGGATCAGCCCTTTTCATGCTCATATAAGTTAGATGCACCAGCTTTGTGCACACTCATTCAGATTCCAGGCCCTGACACCACCTCAGCAGAGCTGATAGAACACGACAAACTCTAAGGCCAGCTGTCACTTCTAATGGGGCAGTCAAGAACACGAATAGTGACAATACAATTGAAAACTACAAAAGAGAGGTACCAAGTTCCCAAGACAAAGGAAATTTAGGAAGACAATATGGGATTAGACAGCCAGCAGACAGCCTAGTGGTTCCAAGTAAGTGAAGAACAAAAGGCTCAAACAGCTGGTGGAGGAATTGTTGTGGAGCCAATGACCATGTTGCAAAGTTAGGAGAAAAAGGACACCAGGAAGATGCTGTGTAATGCAGACTGAACCCACAGCTTGACTAGATGAAGGTTCTGCTTTCTTCTCATCAAGAGAAAAATAATTTCAAGACACCAGGGACACTGTGCACCAGAACTTGTCCCACTACACCTGTGACAGCTCTCATAATGAAGAATCTCATAATGTGACAGATGGGGAAGCTGTTGGTGATTGTAGGGCATTCCACTTCCTGTGTCAATAGTGTCACAGGTACAGCCTCAGTTTCCATTCATCTTTGTAATAATAAAAACAGCTGAAAATACTCTTTTATTTCCTGGTTGGTTTAGCTCTCTCTATAGGCTGGTTGTCAGTTTAACTCAAATTTAAAATTCCTCTTTTTAAACAAAGCAGAAACTTGGAAGACGAGATAACTATATGCTGCTGTGTGGACAAGGGCATCAGGTGGTGTGATGCTCTACAAAGAGAAGCCCGATTTTGGAGCCCTGTAATTTTCAGATCTTAGAATCTCTAACAAGGAATATAAGGAAAACTTCCTACATTTAATTTTGGAGACATGGAAAATATACTGATAATATTCATCTCAAAGATACTGTGGGCACTGATAGAAATTTCATGTTCTTTTAATGCATTGGCATGTATGGGTGTGATTACTGCACTGAGCACTCTGCAAATGTCAGTTCCCTGCAGTCCTCCACAGGACTTCACCTTCTTCCTTCCTCTTATGCTGTCCTTCATCTTCCCTTTCATCTGATGAGTTTCTCTTCAGGTCACCCACAGATATCACTTCTGGGTAGAAATCACTCATTTACAATGAATCTTAGGCTATTTTTGCAAGCAGGGTTAGCTCATTGCCATGTTCACTAAACTTTCCTATTGCATTGTATTTACTTTTATGAACACCACAACCTATTGTAAGTTGGCAGCAGGAAGTACTTGACACAACTGCTCACACAAAGCCTAACATTAGGCAGGTGCCACGTGAACTTATCAGCTCACTACAGTACAATGCTTCTCTGACAAAAAGTACAAAACATAATCTGAGTACATCATCAACACAATAGTCACATGTCCACAGCTCAGACATTGTTCAACAATTACTTTAAAACTATAATTCTTATACCAGTCATATTATATCTTGGCATTATTCATAGGTCTCTCAACTCTGTAATCTAACAAAACTTCTTTTGCTTGGGAACCTTAGCCTTTAACAGCTGAGCCATTGTTCTAGCCTCAGAGATATAGTTCTTCATGTCTGCACTGATAATGTGTGGGAAGGAACCTTGTACATGCTCTTCCAATGTCATAGAGAGTAAGTTGGCTTAATGGGCAGCTTTGCCCTAGTACTATTGTCCTTTAATTAAAAATAACCTCAGCTAGTGTTGGCTTCACAAATGACACCTCTATTTAAATTCACAATGCTGTGCTTATTTGCTTTGATTGATAGCAGGAATCTTGGTATTAGACCCATATGAAAATTCAGCTCTATTTGTTCTTAAGAAAATAACTTAAAAAATATTAAATTTTAGTTTCATTACTTTATCTCTTTCTTTTTCCCTAAATTACTCCTGCTAAAATTAATTTGCATTCAGACTTCTGGAATTTATCTTGCTAGTGAAGTTGTGGGATGTTTTAACTCAGCACAACTAAGAACTGATGTTTTACCTCCCACTAATAGCCTGTAATTAGGTGCCATAATGAGCCATTTTGTCATTCCTTCATTTACTAGGGGGAGTGTTGCATATGCCAGACACACTTTTGACAGAACACCGGGTCCACTGAACTTTGCTGACTCACACTGATGGATTCTGAATTTATTACATTTCCTCAGATGTTGGATTTGTCATTTTAATGGCAAAGCCCAAGAATAGCATCAATGTTCTCCTGGATGTTTGCTGACATCTTGATCAACAACTCCTGGGGTCTAATTCTGCCTGCTTCAGGACCTTGGGCAACTTATTTAACCTCTGTCTAAGGATTAATTGGTTAATTTAAATAAGTGCTTTGCAGTAAAAGGCGGGAAGCACTCTGACTGCTAATAGTAAGGATAAAATCATAACACTGCCTGGTAAAGCAGCGGGCAGCCACACACTGTGATTCTATTAAGTTGTCAATTAAGATGCAAGCTAACTGAATTTGGTCTTTGGAAGAATGCAAATTTCTGTAATGATGGCTATATAGCATTTTAAGGCAGTTCAAAGAGAATCAAGAATTCTGATTATTTGATTTAAAAATTAAAAAACTGATAGAGTATAATCTATCAATTGGTGGAAGCTAACACATCAAGAGATTTTTCTTAAAAAAATTGAATTGAAATGGAGTGTTTTGGGACATGCCTGTAGTTTGAGCAGTCTGAAGATAGCATAGAGGATTAACATCCTATAACAACTTCAAGGTCATTCTTGATTAGATATACAAGTCTGGTGCCAGCTTAGAATATACAAGACACTTTAAAACAAAAAAATAAGAACAATATACACACATACATAATAACCATGGATTATCCACATATAGAACAAACATTTTTCATATAATATATTGATTATCTTTTAATTAACTTTTTCAGGCCACTTTCATCTAGATATGTCATCTATGAAATTACTATTTATTTTTTGTTCATCAGTTGTTGTTCAGCATAATGTCAAAGAAACTTCAAATCTGAGGAATATACAATAAACGAAACAGAAGAGTGAACAAAGCCAGGAGACGTAAAAAGACTCTTGAAAGAGGTAGAGGTATTTTGATTTTCCATATGAAGTTGAGTATTGTTCTTTCCAGGTCTGTGAAGAATTGTGTTGGTATTTTGATGGGGATTGCATTGGATCTGTAGATTGCTTTTGGTAAAATTGCCATTTTTACTATGTTGGTCCTGCCTATCCATGAGCATGGGAGATCTTTCCATTTTCTGACATCTTCTTCAATTTCTTTTTTCAGGGACTTAAAGTTCTTGTCATATAGGTGCTTCACTTGCTTGGGTAGTGTCACCCGAAGGTATTTTATGTCATTTGTGGCTATTGTAAAAGGTGATGTATCTCTGATTTCCTTCTCAGCTGCTTTGTCCATTGTATATAGGAGGGCTACTGATTTTTTTTGAGTTGATCTTGTATACTGCTATGTTGCTGAAGGTGTTTATAAGCTTTATCAGTTCCTTGGTGGAATCTTTGGAGTCACTCAAGTATACTATCATGTCATCTGCAAATAGGGAAAGCTTGACTTCTTCCTTTCCAATTTGTATCCCCTTAATCTCCTTATGTTGTCTTATTGCTCTGGCTAGAACTTCAAGTACTATATTGAATAAGTATGGGGAAAGCGGACAGCCTTGCCTCGTTCCTGATTTTAGTGGAATTGCTTTGAGTTTCTCTTCATTTCATTTGATGTTGGCTGTTGGCTTGCTGTAAATTGCCTTTATTATGTTTAGGTATGTTCCTTGTATTCCTGATCGCTCCAAGACTTTTATCATGAAGGGGTGTTGGATTTTGTCAAATGCCTTTTCTGCATCTAGTGAGATGATCATGTGTTTTTTTTTTGGTTTTTTTTTTTTTTTTTTTTTTTTTTTTTTTTTTTTTTTTTTTTTTTTTTAGTTTGTTTATATGGTGTATTACATTGATCAGTTTGGGAGGCAACTAGGCAGTGGGACTGGGTCCTGTGCTCATTGCATGACCTGGCTGTTTGAAACCTGGGGCTTATGCAGGGACGCTTGGCTCAGTCTGGGAGGAGGGGACTGGACCTGCCTGGACTGAGTCTACAAGGTCGATCTCAGTCCTCGGGGAGGCTTTGCCCTGGAGGAGGTGGGAATTGGGGGTGGGCTGGGGGAAGGGGAGGGGGCAGGAGGGGGGAGAACAAGGGAATCTGTGGCTGATATGTTGAACTGAATGGTATTGTAAAATAAAATAAAAGGAAAAAAAAGAAAGAAAGAGGTAGAGGTAGATGTCAGTTCAAACTAAAGAGGAAGTGAGTGATTTGCAAAGGGAACTAGCAAGCACTGGATATAGTCTCAGTGCCAGAGAAGGTGGCTTCATATGGAGGATATTCATGGCTGTGGCTTTACCAAAATAAAGGAGAGTGATAAACTCAACACCTTGTGGGACAGTAGCTGGAATTACCCTTCATTTCCTAGAAGTCATTACAGATTTTAAGAATGGTTGAGCACAAGAGAAAAAAAAGGAATTACTGCATTAGTAGAAAGCACTTAATGCCAGCATCCTCTGCTGTGCTGATGGGAGAGGGGTGAGGTAGTGAAGATATGGATGAGATCACACAAGTGTTACTGGATTGTATTTGCATGTGACTGCTGTCCTGGGACATATAAAATTTAGGGAAAATGTAGTGGGTAGCCATTCCAGCTTGGATCTGGAAGCTCCAACCCCCATTGAGACTCTGGCAACTGTCACGCCTACGAGGCGGGGCGAGGGGAGGTGCTGGAAACCTGAGAGCTGGATGGGCAAGCGCTCGCTCTGGGCGCTCTCTCTGCGCCTGGACCCTGGATAGTGGAGATTGATTGTGCAGAGCTCCAGAGAACACCGCTGGATTGCGATACGCCTTCCCCAGACCCCCGCGACCTATCCATTCCTTCATTTGTAAGTCATCCACTAAATAAATCTTCCTTTTAACTACATGGAGTGGCCTTTATAATTTTCCCCAATATCGTCTCGGGGCTAAGCTAGGGAGCTGAGACTGGACTAGCTGCTCCCCTTTTCGGGAATGGACTGGTTATATGAAACTTTGCAGGCGGGTTTAGGTACCCGCCAGCCGGGGAGCAGGTTGAGGGCAGGAGCCGCCCAGACCTTTGGAATTTGACCCATGTGGGCGCCAGATATTGGGGAAAATTATAAAGGCCACTCCACGTAGTTAAAAGGAAGATTTATTTAGTGGATGACTTACAAATGAAGGAATGGATAGGTCGCGGGGGTCTGGGGAAGGCGTATCGCAATCCAGCGGTGTTCTCTGGAGCTCTGCACAATCAATCTCCACTATCCAGGGTCCAGGCGCAGAGAGAGCGCCCAGAGCAAGCGCTTGCCCATCCAGCTCTCAGGTTTCCAGCACCTCCCCTCGCCCCGCCTAGTAGGCGTGACAGTTGCCAGAGTCTCAATGGGGGTTGGAGCTTCCAGATCTAAGCTGGAATGGCTACCCACTACAGGAAAAAAGGACAGTAGGCATAATGTACTGACATCTTTATATGTCGAGAAGAGCTTGTCCTCACATGAGAATAAATGAACTTTTAGAAAGGAAATGGAGAGCAAAAATTAACCATTTCTTTACTGCCACAGATATGGCACCATAATTAATGCTACATCAAGTAAACTAGTGCAGGCAGCTTGGCTCTGTACTGTTATTTGTGCTTCCTTCACTGACCAGCGATATGAGGTATGCTTTGATAAACATTAAGTAAATTTAAGGATTGAGTCCTGAAGGTTGATTGCCTGGTTCAGATCTTGACTCTAACTTAGATTTACACCTGGGTGCCACAAAAATTTCTTAGTGCTACATTGCTGCTGTCTTCTTGAAATTATGATTAAAAAAAATGGTACCTAGTACTTTGGAGAACAAAGAGAATCAATGAAATGAACATGAGAAAAACAACTGAAAATATATTTATATATGTGTGTGTGTCAATGAATGTGATTAAAATAGAAAGAAATTTTATTTTACATAAAACAGACAAATGTGTCTGTCATTTGATAATGTACACATTGGTAAAGAAAGGAAGCAAGGATATAGTTTTGTAATAAGACAGACAAACAGGTCCCAGCAGTTTGGATGCTTGAGTGAGGGTAGAGTCAATGAGCATGGCTCACGTTCTGGGTGTCCTTTAAAGGTGAAAGATATGAAAGACTGAGGAGTCAACAAAGACTTCATGATTTTGGACTGAGTGATGGATGTTCCTTGTTAAAGATAAAGAAAGATAATGTGAGAATTCAAGGTGAGAAATGTCAGGTTAACTGAGAGATAAGATCAGCTGTCACAGAAAATTGAAAATAAGATCTGAAACTTAGAGTAACAATTTATCTGGAGTTATAGATTTAGAGCCATCATGTAGGTGCTACAAAAACCCTATAGATAACTAAAGTCATCCAGACACTGGTTTCCAAATTTATTTGTAAATAAGAAACATTTTAAAATATTTAAATACTGTATAGTTAGAATGGAAAACAATGCTTTGAAAACCTTATTTTAAAAAGTCATTGGGTTTATTGTAAACTGTGAGAAGACGTATAGGAATCATTACTATTTGGAGGGAGAAGAAATGGAGATGAGAATGGTGCTTTCAATCACAACAGTATTTACACTGGAATTAAACATTTTACCCTCAGTAAGCAAAGAAGCAACTTGGTTAATTTGTCTAGGCTTCATAAGCAAAGAAGCAACACAAAATACAGATGAGAAAAGACAAGAGTAGTGCCTATTAAGATGAGTGAAGAATATGTCTTTAGGAAAAGGTATCAACACATTGATGAAAGTTATTATAAAACAGGAATTGAGACTTGACCATTGGACACAGCAAAATCAATCAACTGGAGTCTCATAAGAGCTGTTTATACAGTACAGTAAAGACAGAAACTTAACAGAAGTAAAGTCAAAGGAGAGATAGCTACAGAAGACTATGACAACAAAGATATTTTGAAAGAATGCTGCTCCCAGATAAAAGAGAAGGTGAGACAGGGAAATGAAACCATGACTGACAGATACCAATACCGGCATGGGAAGTTTTGGATTTGTTTTTTTCAGAGAGACCTTGCTAGAGATAAATGTCGAGGAAGCTGGAGAAAGGAATTCTGGTTCTGTCTATGCAGCTGATGATGAGACAAGCATAACTACCTCTGGATTTTCTCTAACTATAATCCTTTGTGCTACCTAAGACAGTTGGGGAATGGGAAAGGATGATGCTCCCTACAGGTTGTCAGGAGAAGAAAGAAATAAGAGAGTGAAATATGCACATATGGGAGTGATTAAAAGAATAGGCCTTTGAACTTAAGCTGGGAAAGAAAATAGATAAAATCTTTTAGAAAAGTGTAGTAGTATTTGCTCCGCCCATGTTTTTGGACTATAGGAGCCAAAGGAGGTGGTGCTTCCTGCTGTTGTACATGATCTCTTATAAGGAGGTGGAGAAGGGTCACATGCCCCTTCTCCCTGCTCCTGCCTGTGAGGTGGATTTGCTCCCAGACAGATCAGAGGATGACTTCTGCTGTCTACTCAGTTCTGTATTCATGAGTGCATTTCCTCAATTTATATCTTAATAAATTCTGTCACCCATTTAATAAACCCATGTAGATTGATCTTAATAAGTGGCACTTGAATGTGGGATGCTCATGTGACAAAAAGACCCCACAGTCCTTGTAACGCCTGCCCACAGCCTCTGCAGCCGTGGCAGCAGGTTGGCTGAGGCTTGTGTGCTGGCTGTAGGTCAGCCTCACTAGCACCCCTGAGTCACTCAGTCCCAACCATGTGGATCTGAGGCCCTTGTCCCCACTGGGGCTACTTGCATGAAACCCTAACACAAGCAGGCAGCTGTTGATGAGTCACGAGGCATATGAGCCAGTCACTCTTTGGCTAGGCGACCCACAAAGCAGCAGTTCTTGTAACCACTGACACAAGCATGTGTGTTCTTCATTGGATAGAGCACCAGAGAAAGGTGCCCGCACTAAGTGCCCTGCTAGTTCTGTACTTGGAGTTGCCAGATCAGGTCACACCTCCACCTGGTTAGAGATTACCAACAGACTGTTCGTTTACTTTTAAAATAGTTCAGTGTAGCAGCTGCCAATTCCAGAACACTCTGGGCTACTGCCCTTGAGAGCACATGTGACTTCCTGCCTGCCTGGTGGCTTCCACCAATCCATCTGAGTATGCAGTCCTGGTGCCATGACCCCACTGGCTCCTGCCATCACTAACCCTATAGCGCCAACCAGACAGGCAACTCCTGCCAGGTGTGTGACTGTACCTGAGTGCTTTTAGCTCATTGGTGTATTGCTTCATTGTTGTATACCATCTGTTGTAATCCCAGCAACCCTACCTAATGCTCAGAGTTTGCCTGGGTAAGTGCTTAATTGACAGGAGCCATTCAGGGACCTGAGTCAGCTTGCACCAGACCTGTTTTGGTGTTACACCTGCGATGCCCACTGGCCAAGCAATGATACTATACCCCACCCCCCAAAAAACATTGCAAGAACTGAAACACCAGTGATCAATGATTTGATCCAAGGTAAAAGTACTTCATAATTTTATATCTTAAAAATGATTAATAAATAAACTAATAAAATTTTCTTTACAAATTTTGAATATTTCTCAAAACATATTCTTATATCATAAGAATTTAAATTTTTTCTTGCTTGTATAATGAATTAATTTTTACAAGACATATATGACCTTCCTGGGGTATATATGATATTCACCATTTTAGCATTTAGCATAATAATTCACATAGCATTGAAAAATTGGTTTAATAATAATAACAAAGATTAGTCATTATTGGAATTGATACAGGCTTTACAAGGTAGCAATGAAGACTTAAATAAACAGATTCTTTCTCTGAAATCTGCTACCCAGCATTTACAAGGTAGTAATAAAGACTTAAAGAAAAGGTTTCTTTGTTTGGAATCTACTAACTTACTACAAGAACTTCAATCCATTAATAATAAATGTACGATGAATTTTGATTCTATTGAGAATAAATACGACTATTTAATGGATAAAACAGTAATAGCTCTCTAGAGTAATGTTGCTGCTATTCAGATACTTTATAAGGAAGAAAGGTTATCATTAACTGATAAAATAAGGGCTATGGAATCATGTGTTTTAGAAGAACGTAAAAGTTGCATGATTCCATGAAATCTCTGGGATCCCTTACAACAGAGGAGGTTCACTCACTGCAAGTGACCTTAGGTGCTCAGTTACAAGCTCTGGAAGAAACTCCCAGTAAAGATGACAAAGGACCTAATAGGCAGAAGGAAAAGGTCATACAAGTCATAACATCTCCAGATGGCTCTCATAAAATGGCTTATCCTGTCATCATCTGTGAGAAGCCAGCAAATGATAGACATCTTGAGCCCTTTGTGAAATATATGTTGCAACCTATTCCTATGAGAGATTAAAAAACCACCAAGGAAGAGGTGGTCACATACGGCATACATTTAACATATGTAAAACAGATGTTAAATATGTGGTCTTCCACAAATCATACAAGATGACTGCAATTAGTTAATCTCAGCTATTCTATGTTAATGTTCTATGCAATCAGTTAATCCAGCAGTTACAATGGAAAAGCTGGTTGAGAGAGGAACCAAGGGTCCTAGAACAATAGGGTAAAATTAGAGGTTTTGAGATCTCCCAAGATCAAATTCTTGGTGAGGGATGGATGCTTTGCTGATAGAAATGTGCAAGCTACTTTTGATGAGAATACAATATCCCTATGCCATACAGCAGCTTTAAATGCTTGGGGGAAAATTCCAGAACCAGGAAAACCCACTGAACTATACATAAAAATTTTCCAGTGCCCACAAGAATCTTTTACTGATTTTTTTACAAAGGCTAACCAAAGCTATATACATATATAAAAAAAGCAGTGTCAGACAAAGAACTAAGACAAGTATTAACTGAGTCCTTGGAGTTTAACAATGCTAATGCAGAATGCAAAAGAATGCTTACACCATTGAAGGTCAGGTAAGCACCTTTGGAAGAATGGGTTCAATATATTAACAGTGTTGAGTTTTTTAACTATGTTGATGAGGCTTGGAGAGGAAAAACAATTTCCAGAAGTGGAAGGAGGCCTCGGGTACTAAATGTTTTAACTGTGGTACACCAGGTCATATAAGTAGATACTGTAATGGGGTGCTCCTAGAAGCAATACTTCTTCTAGAAATAACCCAAATGGGAGACACCAACCTTCTGGATTATGTAAAAGATACAGCAAAGGCTGACATTGGACCAATAGGTGCAAATCAATAATAGATATACAAGGCAACAATTTACTAGTAGGAAACACCACAGGAGACCTCTTGCAGGCCCCCAAATAAAATGTGGTCCAAACATTTCCAGCCACTGTGGAGGAAATTCCTCTCTAGGACAATTAAATAACCCAGTGTCTAATATAAAGAATGGTACTGCACTGGATGATAGAACACCTCTGATAGATGAATCAGAAATTTCTAAGTATACAATAAAATGAATATTTTGGCAGACTTCCATAAATAAACTAGGACAAAGCTTAGACTTCAAATTAGTGGCATTGTTCTAGAGGACCTGGTAGACATAGGTACAGATAAGACTATAATTACACCAAAATCATGGCATCTGAATGGACCTCTTCAAGAAGTAGATGTCCAATTTCTAGGGATTGGAACCCTATCTCAGGTAAAATAAAATTCAAGATGAGTTGAATGCATAGGGCCAGAAGGACAGAGAGGAAGGCTGAGGCCATATGTGGCAAATGTAGTGGTGAATCATTGGGGCCAAGATTTGTTACAGCAGGGAATACCCAGATTAAAATTCCTACAGTCTCAGAAAGGGAATTCAGACCAATGTATCTTGCTAGGAATAATGTTATAACATACTATAAAAAAACAACTACCAACCATTCAGGCTGTACATAAACAGAGCACAACTGCTGTTGAACTCTCAGAAGTACCAACAGGCCTACCTTTAAAATGGATAATTAATAAAGCTGTCTGGGTTGGACAATGGCCTTTGACAAAAGAGAAGCTACAAACTTTAGAACAGCTGGTCCAAGAGTAGTTAAATGCTCAACACATTAAAGAATCTACCAGCCCTTGGAATTCTCCTGAATTTGTTATTAGAAATAAGTCTGGTAATTAGAGAATGCTGATAGATCTGAGATCTGTTAATAAAGTAATTCAGCCTATGAGCTCTCTACAGAATTGAATGCCTTTGCCCTCTCTGCTATCCAAAGAGTGGCCTATTATAGTTATTGACTTAAAAGACTATTTTTTTTTACCATACCTTTACAAGAAAAGGATAGAGAAAAATTTGTCCCCACAGTACCTAAGGATAATAATTCTCAGCCAGTCAAGAGATATCAAGGGAAGGTCCTCCCATGGGGAATGTTAAATAGCCTTATCTTGTGCCAATATTTTGTGCAAAAAATTGGAAATAATACATGTGAAATTTCCACAATCCATAATCTATCATTATATGGATGATATCTTATTAGCTGATTCAAAGTTAGGTACCTCAGAGAGCATGTTGAAGAAGCAAAGAAAGTTTTCCCTTGCTGGGTACTACAAATTGCTCCTGCAAGAATACAGAAGAGATTCTATTAATTACTTAGGATATAAGATAGAGCTACAAAAAAAAATTAGATCCCAAAAGGTACAACTCAGGAGAGATTGATTGCAGACTGTTAATGATTTTCAAAAATTGTTAGAAAACATTTCCAACTTAGGGGCTATCATTGGAATACCTAAAGATAGAGTAATAAATTTGGCTAATACCCTAAAAAAGGACAAGATCTTAAATAGTCTAAGAGAAATACCAGTCAAAGCTGAGAAGGAATTGGCTGTAGTAGAAAAGAAAATACAAGAAGTGCATGTGGATTGTGTGATTCCAGAACTTAAGTGCAATCTGGTCATATTCCCCTCCAGACACTCCCCCACAGGAATTTTATGAAGAGGGAAGATATTATATTGGAATGGATATTTCTACTACATAAACCAAGCAAGAAGTTAAAGACTTATGTGGAAAAGATCTCTGATTTGATTCTAAAAGTAAAATTAAGACTTCTCCACTTGACAGGAATGGACTGAGCAGAAATTCTAGTACCTTTAACAAATGAGGAAATTTCTTCATTGTAGTAAGATAATGAATACTGGCAGTCTGCAGTAAAGTTTTGGGAGAGATTAACAACTGATATCCCAAAAGCATGAGACTAGAATTCATAAAGAGAACTGAGTGGGTCCTTCCTCATATTGTACAGCAAAAGCCAATTTTTAGAGTCCTCACATTCTATACTAATGCAAATGAATCAGAGAAAGCAGGATACAAATCAGGAAAGTTAAGTAAAATGGTTCAAATTCCATACAACTCTGTACAAAAAGCAGAACTGTATGCCATTCTTATGGTACTAATAGACTTCACAGAATGTCTCAATGTAGTCACTGACTCTAAATACACAGAGAGTTGTTTGACATATTGAAACTGCTGAATTTACTTCTGATAACACAGAATTAACTTCACTATTCATACAATTACAGTGAATCATCAGAAATAGGGAACATCACATGGCAACAAGCCTAGGAAATTGTAAGAAAAATCCTTCGTGTTCCTTCTATTATGAAACTCCATTACCTGCATGAAGCAATCCAAAAGGCATACAGAGGAATGAAATTGGGCAGATGGATGTGTTTCATTTCACAGAATTTGGAAGATAAATAAATGTACACTATACCCTTGACACCTATTCAGGATTTCAATGGGCAATACCTATGAGTTCTGAAAAGGCTGATTCTGTGATTACACACCTATTTGAAGTTATGGTCATCATGGAAATACCTGTACAAATTATGACTGACAATGCCCCATCATATGTCTCAAATAAAATGAGACAGTTTTTTGCTTATTACAGTATAAAGCATGTTATAGGTATACCGCACAATCTCACAGGCCAAGTAGTCATAGAAAGATCCAATCAAACTTTAAAGGATATGCTAAATAAACAGCAACAGGTAGCAATGACTCCTAGCAATAGATTGCATAATTCCTTAGTAACATTGAATTTTCTCAATGAGAAAGGAACAACAGCTGCAGAGAGACACTGGACAAAATAAAACAAAAAAAAAAAAAACCTTTTTAGCTAAATCAACTGGTTTATTTCAAAAATGTGTTGA